>NW_010430420.1:7011-9938 GCF_000710305.1 Buceros rhinoceros silvestris
CTGCCACTTGCCTTGGGGACCAGTGGAGATGTAGCTTCTGCTGCTGTACTGTGATCAGCAAAAAGAAGACTGACCACAGTGTGAGATATGGGTTCCCCGCTCTTGGCACTGCATATGGCGCTGCTTTTCAGCAAGTTATGGAGCCTCCTTGGGCAGGTCTGACTCTGGGTCTGGGCCAGCTTCTGCTACTCTACTTCAGAGGGAGAGGAGGTGCTGGAGCAGCAGCAGCCCTTCATCTAAGGGTGACAGGGGAAAGGGATGGCTCTAAGGTGGAAGGGGGAATCCACCAGCTGTATTATCAGTGTCGGTCTGTGAGGCTCCTGTAAAGAAACTTGAACTTCCCAGAGGTAAACCAAGAAAAAGATTGGGCTCAAGTTCATGATCAACAACTTTACCTGGGAATCTGAAGGAGGAGAAGATAAAACTGATCTGCGTTTGCTAGCTTTGATTTCTCTTCTTTGAAGGCCTTCAGGTTTTCTATCTAATGAGAAATAAAGAGTCAAGACTGCAGGACTTGTGCAGTGCTGTGTGTTCAGCTCTGTGAACTAAGGGTACCATTTTTCCTCCTGACCTCATGCTTTTCAGGAAGCAACTTCAGCAACTGTTTCAGAACCTCAACATCAAACTTGGTCCGGTCACCATTCTGGATCATGGCAGAGATGTCTTCGTTGGAGCTGCAGGGAGGAGGAGCAGAGTCAGCCATCACCCAAAGACGACTCTTCCACAATCACACACTATGGAGACACGTATCTCTGCAAGTGCTCTATGCTTTCCCTAGCAAGAGCCACAACAATCTGAAAGGCAAGCTATGTCCCCACAATTAACTTAGAATCAGAACCTAGATCCCTGCTATGCCCCAGATTTTGTTCCTGGTCCTGGTCAAATGAATCAAGGCCAGAAATCGATCCTGCAACTCAGATCTCTGTCTCCAGGCATCTGATGACCTTAAAAGAAAAACTAATTCTTACCTTCTCCTTTGGCCCTGTTTTGAGGAAGGATTTGACCTACAGAGCTATCTCCCAGCCTAAGTCATCCTAAGAGTCTGTGCCACAACTTTATCTGTATCATGGACATGTAATGCCTTTGCCAACATACAGGGATGTTGTATGTAAAAACTTGATTAACCCCTAAACTCAGCATTTTAAAAGACCATGTAGGACAAACTGGGAAACGTCCAGATGTTTCAGTAACACAGACCACCAAAGGGCATTGGCTAGAATAGATTCCATGAGGACCTTCCAGGTACTATGCAAAATCTGCTCAAAGTTTTGTGAACTGTCACAAAAATTGGCCATATCTTACCATTTAAATTGCTTCAAAAATATGTTCAAATTGAGACTTTTCTTGGAGTCCAAAAATGTGATCTTCATTAAAGAAAAAGAAGATATCTTGTGTTAGATGAGCTGTCTGCAGTGATCTTTATCCAAAAGAACGAGAGGGACTTCCTCACCTCCTTTGGTTCTGCCTTCACCGGTGCAGCCGTTTTCTCCTTGGGGGTTGGTTGTGGAAAGCAAAACAGCTGCTCTATGCTTGTGTAATTGGGCTCTATAGCTTCCTCGCTGCTGCTGCTCACTGAAGCCCACATTGAGTGACTTTCTGAAAAAAAACAAGATGTTCAGACTGGCTACAGGGACAGCTGAAAGCTCCTGGCTTTTGGGGCAATGTAACTTGCTAGAAGGGGCATTTCTCAGATGATGAATGAAATAAGAAGAGACATGGACAAACGCTAATTATTGAGGAGGGGCAAGTCTCAGAGGCAGGATCCAAAGGGCCTGAAGGGTAACTGAACCTGGTGCTTTACCCCAAGATGTGCTGGTAGGGGGATGCAGTACTGGGCATAGATTGCTCGTACAGCCCCAGCTCTCCCTAAACAACTGCATTCTCCTCCTGCAAACTGTACCAGCACGAGAAGGATCTCAGCCATTTCTTTTCTAGTTCCATGGGTGGTACTATTTTTGCTTCCTTGCATGCTAGCGGAGGGATTGGCCACAACCTGGACATTTTCTGACTGTGGTCTATTCTCTTCTTCATTTTATAATTGAGCCTCCTTGTATAATGCTGGCTATAGGACTTCTTGGATTAATTCCTGCTCTATTTTTCTAAAAATATATATATAAAAAATATCACCCAAACATGCCTGTCAAAGTGTCTACTGAAATAATCCCAACAATTAACTGCTCCAGTGACCGAAAACAAGCCTTATTCAGGCTTCACCTATGCCAGCTTCCATGCCGTGGATGCCTTGCTTGTCTAGGACAAAGCTGACGCTGCCTGTCCTTGCTTCTTCTTACATTTCATGCTTCTCTTTGAATCGACTAGGACAGGGAAATGTAACCCAAAAATCAAGAGACAAGCCAATGATTCTCAGGGCTTTCCAACTCTTTCAACGTCCTTCTTGAAGTGTGCGATGTGATCCTTCCCTGCACTCTTACTCATGACTTTCATATGCCCAGATGCAAGTATAGGTGAACTGGAGAATCAAAGTCTGGGGAACCCAGATCAGAGCCTGTTGAGAACTCAAGCCTAAGGCATGTCATAGTGGATTAGGGAAATGTTCCCATCCCTCCCCCTTCTTTTAATTTCAAAGTATTTTAGTTATAAACAAGCTATTCCAAAATACTGATTTAGTTGGAATAGTTACTGTATTATATTAGTAATTTCATGACACGTTTATTTATTTAGGCTCTGCAGGTCAGAGGTAGTAGAAATCAGAGAAGAATGTATCTAAATGGGGTCAACCACATTTGACAAAATCAGAGATAGTGTTTTCACCCCTAAATCAGCAGTTACTTTATGACAGAGGTACTCACCTCTCACCACATTGGAGGGCAGCTTCTGCCAGTTCAGCTTCTTCATTCTCAACGTTGGAGTCTTCACATTCTTGCGGGGAGGCCTGCCCAAGCCAAGAGGGCAGCTGAACTGGGAAG
>NW_010430421.1:0-11198 GCF_000710305.1 Buceros rhinoceros silvestris
CTTCCCAAACCTTCATTCGCGAAGCCAAGCCGTGGTGGTGATGATGATGATGATGATAAGTTAATATATATATACATATGTCAGGAATCCTGATTTAGGATCCTAACATCAGTCTTTCACAAATGAGTGATTTAGATCGCTTAAAACATCAGTCTTGAGGAGAAAAGACAGCGCAGAAAGAACCGTGCCTCGACTATACCACTCAAGCAGACCTTCCGCTGTGCTTTTTGCAACCGGACTTGCCTATCCCACATTGGCCTTTTCAGCCATCAGTGCGCTTGCAGTAAGCGTGGGTAAAGCCCTTCCCAAATCTTCATCTGCAAAGCCAAGCCACGATGATGATGATGATTAGCAAAAGTGATTTTAATGTGAATTTGTAAATAAAGTGACTTAACACAGTTCAGTGGCAGGGTTCACTCTATTACTTACCACATGGAAGAAACACAAAGGAAAATTGAGTTAGAATAGATTTAGAATTATTTACGCGGAGATGAGAACAAAAAAGGTAAGGAAGACCCTCCCGTTGAGTCACGAGGTTCAGAGTACACCCTTTGCTTTCTAAACTCTTGATGGAGCTTAGATGTGGCTAGGTCCAACCTTAGTCTCAGACTTGGACAATGGTCTATGCCTAAATGGAATTACAGAAAAGATAAGGAAAACCAGTTCTGTCACAAAGTTCAGAATGGGCTCCCTTGCTCTCTAAACTCCTCAGATGATAGGAGTCTGGGTGTACTTGGATCTAGACTTAGCCCCAAGCTTGGTCATCTGACGGAATTAGACACGTGGATTGCAGTATTATTAGTTCAGCTTGCTACCACTCACTGAGGATCTGTTATGAGGAAGGATCCTCTATGCCTCGGATAAGAAACAATCTCTTAGTCACCAGTAGGGAATCTCAAACTGTGAGAGATGTCCCTGCTCAAAGCTGGAGTTTCTTGATGTGCATCCTGATTGCATTCAGGGAGAACTCAAATTAGGCTCATCCAACAGTCCAACACTGGTGAAAGGTCTCTTTACCTCTAGAAGTATCCTTGAGAGTTATCCCAGCTCAAGGGGAGATCACTGCCATGCAGCCACACCGCCTAGCAGGAAGAGCCCAAAGAAGGCTCACATAGACTACCGTACTTATGGGATGGTCCATAGGGAAATTGCATACAATGGGAAAAGTATGCACAAGAAATGATACAAAAGTATCTTTTCATGCACGACTTAATTTGTTCGTTGATAAAGGAGTCTTGGAAAAACTACCCACTATTCCTGCATTAATTACATGATCAGTATGTCAAACTCTATAGTTTGAAATATGAGTTTCATATTTCTGTGCTCACTGGGTCATTCTGCTCCTTTGTGGGTTGTCTAAAGGAGTCTTGGCCCAGCTAGAGCTCAGGCCTTTACCTCCATTGAATTCTGTACCAAACTGCCATGAGTTTGGTTAAGGGAGTTGTGTGCACTCAACACATCATGTATATACAAATGTCTAAATACTATATTATATCTAAAACTTATTTACTCATAAATTTCTTTGATTACCGTGAATAACGTTGGAATTTCAATATTTTCTTCTGTCTTTTACAGGACTTGTTCACTTTCATAGTGCTAATTAAAACCATTGTAGAATATGTCACATATTTACAACAATAGTGAAATCAGGTATCCAGAACTACACATAAACCAGCTTTTTCACAAAATGGTTTTTTCACACATGTAGTGTACAAAGTTACATAAAATAAAAAAAGGTGTATGCACATTTGTGTGTATGCACAAGCATGTCTCTATATTTCCCTCTTCAGGTTTGTAAGAATTCCTCACAATCAAAACCCCTGTCTCCAATTTCAAATACTTTTTTCAAAGGTGATCTCAGTACAGCTAACAGTAGGTATCTCACAGCAAAGTGTTGAAGAAATAGCCTTTTGTAGTCACTTGGAAGAGAATACTAAAGTCCTAGAGGTTTTTTGGAAGATTTTCTATAGAGAAAAGGAGGATATGACAGGCATCGTCCTTTTATCTTGAGTGTCAGTGTTTTTATGCCCAAGGAAATGAGGCTATGCCTGGGCCATGTCTGGAAAGTTAGTCACATGGTGACATGTGTCATTTCTGATAGACTAATACTGAGCAACATTCTTTTCTGAAATTTCTAAGTGAGATATGTGTTGTCAAATCCCATTAATCAAACGTGTCACTTGTCGCAAATTTATAATATATAAGAGAGAAAAAATAAATAAATTATAGGAAAGTTTTTTTATGGTATGCACAAATCTTCACTCATGAAACTCTTGAGCAAAGGGGGATAGCTCCAAGCACCTGTGTACCCCTATGTTCTTCATAAACCGAAAATGAGTGGAGTCATCACGCTTTTTAGACAGAGGGCGAAGATGGCTATTCCATATGTATATTCATCAAAGCAGTTACATGAATACCCATAGGAAAAATGCCACAAATGTGGAAATTAAAACTCCTTTTCAAGCTTTTAACTTTAAAAAAATTGATGAAACATAAAGGAGAGCAAAATCCATACACATTTCATTAAATAATTTTTGTTGTGTAATAAAATACTCTTAATACAACTAGAATTATCATATAGGGTAAAATTACTATTTTCACTAATATGATAGGTGATTTAATTACTTGATCATCTTTCATATCAAGTACATAAACGAAACAACAATGTAATAAAAAGTAGAGTAGAAATAGTCAATGTAAATGTAGAATAAAATTGTGATGATGATTGATTTGATAGAGCCTGCAAGAATATTCAAAATGACCCAAATAGTGATTGCAAAAGTAAAACACTTCATGTTTGTATAACGTGCACACAGGAATGAGTCTTGGAGGAGACTCCTTGAAATATAAACTACTAAAAAATTTCCCTCGCACTACGCAATGCTGTAACTTCAAGCTGCCAGTTTTCCTGGCTTCCTTCTGATGAGTCATTGATGGAGTAAGACTGAGGTGGCTACTGGACTGCATGTGATATCATAAGTGTTTGTGGATTTAGGAAGACCTTGTGCTTAGTTTCCTCAAGATACTAAAAGGAAGAATTCATTAAAAGGTACTGATTTACTAAATGTGGTAATACACAAAGTCACCAGTTCAGAACTGGTTTTAAGAAGATGACACTGATGTTATTCTTGCAACTCAACTCTCTTTCTCAGCAAAGGCTTTATTTCACAACTAGAATGTATTTCAATAGGCAAGAAACTTTTTGAGCTAAAGATATTCTGAGAGCTGGTCTCAACTTCTCATTAAGTCTTAGTTACTTCATTTAACCTGTACATTTGATAACAAAAAAAATCTCACAAATTTTATATTCTTTGCATTTCACATTTTTTATTTTCTCTCTTTTGGGGTGGTTAGATATAGGGCTTCATGTCTGCACCTGAGATGTAGTGGAACAACTGAGATAATGGAGATGAATTAGGTGGATCTCCTGTGGAGCTTCATGACCTCAATCTACGCTGTCACGGTGCTCCTTAAAGGGGTCTTTAAAACAGAAGACATAAACAGTTAAGAAAATCTCTGCTCCTTTAGATCAATGGTCTGTCTAGCACAGTGGCAGTAGGAGATGTTATTTGGGGAGAGCATGTCAGCCAAGCCAGTGTCTGATTTTCTTTCTTACACTGTACATTCACAGTCACTGGATTAGAGATGGTAAGGAATATATGACTGCTTCTTCCTTATATTTTTGTCTATAGTCCAATCATCTAATTTTTTCCAATCAAATAAAAACACTTCTAGCATAGCGATGGTCAGTGAAAAATAAGTTGGTTTGGTTTGGGGTTTTTTTTTCTGTAAAAAACTCCTGTTTTTTTTCAGAATTTTTGTAAAGAAATTAATAGTATTGAAAACTCAGTATTAACACTTGCAGATTTTCACCTTTGTTTGAAAAACAGATTCAAAACCATACATTGTAGTATGAGACTGTTTTCTTATAAGAATTTACAGAATATGTCATGAAAGAAAAAGAGACTGTTTTTTCCTCAGTAAATACATCTTCATATTTCATCATCACTAACACTATTTATAAACAGAAAAGCCCTAAGATAATACTGTTGAATTAAATAAATATGTTTTGATGACTGCACATTAAGAACTTAAAAAATGTTTTAAATTTGCTGTCCAGATACTGAAAATGGGAGGATTAAGGAAGCATAACTATCTCTGGTTTTTATTTTTTTATGACTTACGTTTTGTTACCCAGTACTGTACTTTACTCACACAAAATTCTAGACAGGTGCCACAAAAAAGGATGTTTTGTCAAAGTCTGGAAAGGAATTCAGCCCTTGAGAGGAGAAAAACATATATGTCCCTCATATTCTGTTGCTCAGGTGTGCTTTCTCGGTTTGATAGAGCAGCCACTCTGAAATCTAGGTCCTGAAGTACAGGTCTCAATATTTTCAGTATCTAACAGGTGGACTTGCAAAGTCCATTCACTCCACATTCGGGGAGTAAATAACACCATACTGTTAAACATTTCTGTAGCATATCACTTCATGAGTGACTACAGCAGTAACTTTCAATTATGGATTACGGGGCTTGGTGGATGTTTTTCACCATATATACATAACGCCAGACTGGTTTATGTAATAGTGAGAATCTAAGCCTAGGAAAATTATAAAGCTCATGTCTATTCTTCTCATTCTGTTAGTACATAGGCTGATGAATAGTATTTTGCAGATATTTAAGAAGGAGCAGGACCGTTCTTACCCAGTTTTACAACCCTTTTACAAATTTCAATTTTTCACAAAGCTGGTAGGAGGAAAGAATGGAGCTTTTCCCTTTCCAGGAACAGAAAGTATACATTATTTCCCAGAAGATGAGCAAAGTTTAGTATGTTAACTGATACACAGTTCTTCAATAAATTCTTTATTTAAGTAATGGAAAAAACATATATCGTAGTAGGAAAATAGCAGAATTAAGCAACATTCTGTGCTTCTCTCTCTCTCTCCAAGTTTCTAATACATTAACAAAACATATGTTGCAGTCTGTGTTTGTCTGCTTAAACATATTTTATACTCAGAAAACACTCCTCTGGTTTTCTTGTATGTTTAGTCATGTGGTTAAATTAAATATCCTTAATATTCACATGTACAAACATGCAGAAGAACATATAAACTTTACTACTAATATTAAGACTATCACTCACATTTTCTGTAGGGCACCCATATTGACTGAATAACAGGGAAAACTAATTTGAAAGATCTATGAATAACTCACAAAATAAGATATTTGCTTCGTCATGTATTTTTCTAATTAATTTCACCCACTTAACATGAAGACTAAAAATTTCAGCAAACATAGTGAAAAAATCTTACAAAAGTAAGGACTGACAACAACTGAAAGTAGCACATCTGTCTAAAATGTATGTTTATGTCAATAATTTTCAGAGTGTTTATTTACTTAGCATTTTATTTTCCCTTGAATATATTCAAAGGAAAGCTCTGAAGATTTCTCCCCTTTTTTTGAACAGGAAATGTGGGGAAGGCTAAGTGAAGGACTACAAGCTTGTCTGATGAAACACCACAGTGCTAGCTAGTTTTTGCGTATTTTTTTTTCAAATGTAAGGTAATTTTCTGTTCATGCAACCTCTCAATGTGTAAGGGAGCGAGGAGTGTTACTGTAATATGTAACAATGCAAATAAAAAAAAAGGATAAAGCGAAGAACAATAAACAACAAGACTTGCTGAAGAATAAGGAAAAAAAATGTGTGCTTTGAAATCAATAGGTCCACTTATATGTTGAAAGATGAGAGCCTATATCAGTCTTCTTTTAAGAAAGCTAGCTGATCAAAGCATTGGACTGGTGAGGGTTAAATGTTACATAAATTCTACCTGAGAAAGTTCTCTGAAATTATTTCGAGTGCAAGTTATATACTATAAAACCACTTCCCTATTGGCACGGACTCTTACACCAAAGGACTAAAACCCAACAAAACTAAGCCGTAGTCCATAGAAATATATGTACATTTTTTTATCTTGGTGAAAACAGATGAAACTCTAGTCTTACCAATTAGTTTCATGTGGTACAGGAAATTACCCTTTTTAAAGAAAATGTGTATTAGCTAGGAAAAAGAAAAGGCAAGGGGAAGAATAAAAAGAAAAGATAAAAGCTTCTTTCTTAGGCATAATTAGGAGTTATATCTGGAAGCACTGTTGTCACTGATACTAATCTTTTCATTAATTTATTTAGCATAAATTCATAATCTGGATGACATTTCAAATAAGGTCACCACTGTGTCTGAAATAATCAGATTTTTCTACATGGCAAAACTATTTACTTTTTTAATGTTAAAGTGAATCATATTAAGAGAATCTGACTTCAGCTGGCAGTTAATTGAGATCAGGTATACAACACCGGTAATCATTTTATAAACGAGTTCCCTGTTTGTATTCAGTTCTGACTCACAGCTCCTAGCAATGTCCAGTCTTTGTTAATAGATCATTATCAATCTAATTCTTTAGACTATATCCTTTGATTAGAAATTAAAAGAACGTATCTTTTCCTACACTTATTGGTGGCCTTGTTTTCGAAACTCAGGATACATGCTGTGTAAGCATACATTTGATCTGAGATATTTAAATAGTACTTTAACATTGAATATAAGCTTAGCTTGTATTTGGTTTTGCAGCAAGCAATATTTTATTGTTGGGCTGATTCATAAGACAGCTACTTGTCTTTCTAGAAACAGCATGAGTAAAACATACATTACAAACGGCAGCTCTTGGAGCCATCCGTGCAGTTATTCCCACTAACAGAGAGCTCTTATGTAGCACTTTGTATTTTAGAAGAAGCTTAATTCTTTAAGCAGTCTAGAAAGAAAAGACACACAAAACCAATCACACAGTTGGACCAGATGATGCGGTAGGACTAGATGATCACTGTAGGTGCCTTCCAACTGGACTATTCTATGTGTTCTGTTACACGCACATAAATTGTGGATTTCTTATCAGTAAACTCTATGGATATGCAAGGGAAGAGTTTAACAATAAATGTCAACATTTTGAGTATTACAGGTCAAATATTTATAGCAGATTACATTAGTAATTAAAAATCTTTCTTTTTACAGTGTATACATAAATTTTAAGGACACTGATATTTGCATTAATAATACACCTTATGTATTGTGCTGTGTGATATGTAGGGATGAAAATTGAAAGGTTTTGTTGTCTAGCTGCTAGCTGATGTTTAAAATGTTGATTTCTCTATTTTAGTTTAAAAAGTAGAATTACAAAAATGATTACTCTTAGAATAACACAATTATTTCTAAGACCAGGTGCTTGTGTTGAATTAATTTCGAAAGGATTAAGTCACACTCTACTGTAGTCATTGCTTGTGGTCTGTTTTGCTCAGTTTCTTGTTACCTCTTACAATACAATGTTCTTCAAATATTTCACAGAGTATGAAGACTTGCATCCACTTGCAAAGCACACAAGTGGAATCCTTTTATCTGTCTATACAACCACTACTAACTGCTATGTAGGACAGATGTGCTTTATCTGTTGCAGCATAACAGATACTTTCTTTAAACTTCTTACATGACTTTGAAATCTTCTATTTCAGAGGAGAAGTGCAAATTAGTGTCATATTTAGATACTTTCCTGTCACCCTGTAGTGTCCTACATTTGATTTGTACATGTAACCATTGTACTGAAATTTTTTCCGATGTAATTGTCATCCAATATTTGGTAAAAAATACATGTTTTGAATAAACTCCTGAAATCTGGACACTCACTTGAATCAAGCATTCTTCAGATTTTTTAGTGTATTCAGTCCCTGGTTCAATATATCATTCCATGTCATGAAAGCTTCAGACATAACTCAACGGAAACAATGTAAAATGCTTTTATGTCTTATACTGAAAGATTTACTACAAGACTACTAATAAAACAAACTGGCAGTTTACCCAACTACTATTTATTCTCTGTGTGAGTCAGATATGTTTTCCTATTTAAGCTGCGTCACTTGGAATTAGATTTTTCAGAAATTAAATTTCTCACTATTCTAATTCAATATCATGAAGACATATTGCTTTATATAATTCAAAGCAGAATAATGTCATGTTGTTTCAAGATAAGACCCAGAAGACTACTGTGCTATAATGCAGCTGTGTACCAACACTCAGGGACAAAACTTCTTCATGGCCCCCCTTTATTTCAGACCTAGGTTATGTCATTGTTTCAGTTTGAAATTTTCTGAGAAAAAATATTGCAGTGGGCAAAACCAGAAATAATGTTAAGCATGGTCTTTTTTTTGTTTTTTAAATGACAGATGTCTGTGTATAACACAGAAATATATTCTAAGTACTTTTTTCTTCTACTCTGTAACAAAAAAAAATTATGTACTTCAGATTATTACTGCAAACATCTATCCTTTTTTAGAATATATGCTTTTGTTCTTGGTTCGAGATTAACGTAAAAGCACAAGATTTTATTTCTCCATTTTCAGAGCATTAAGTATGCCCAATAGTGCTATTTTTCCTCTGAACAGGTACTTAAGTTCTCATATAAGTGAAATGATCTGCAAATGCAGCACTGAAGTAAATAGATTTTGTAATTTCTGGTTAATCTTCACACAAAGGTAGTGCCTAAAATTAAGAAGGATTTTCCTAGGGTTATGCAGAAAAGTCATTTTTATGCAGATTAGAGGAGTAAATAGAAAGGAAATAGCAACTCCTCAGACACTTGATAATAGCTTGGTCACTAGATGCTCGTCTTCTGAAGGCATTGAAAATGAATACATAGCCTGCATCCTTAACTATTTTAATATCTCCTAATGGAAGGTGAATTTTTAGATAATATATCTAATCTGTAGCAGAACAAAGAAGACTGGAAATCAGTTGTCTATTTCTCCCACTTAATCTAGTGGGAACAAAAAAAGAGTCCAAGAATCTCAATAGAAGGGGCAGGGAAAATAGATACTGTTTTACAGAGTCAAATAAGACTGAAATAACACATTTGTGTTTTGGTGTGGGAGAAGGCAAACATTATCTCAAAAATCTTGGTGGTTTTAAATATAATTAATATTTTTACACTAGCTATGCCTACTTCATATCTCAAAGGATAGAGCGGAATGTGCAGGGGACACAGCTACCCTTCCTATATAATGTAAAAACATTAAGAAACATATCTTTGAGAGAATATTTGTCATAAAAATTCTCTGCAATCAGACTGGAGCTTGTTACAAAGATAACATTGCATTCATATTCATTATAACTGATACCATCCACTAACATGCTATTTGCTCATTTGTTTCCGCATGACATTTTTCCCTGCTTATCTAAGATGCTTAGTTAAATGCTTACTACTTTAGCTTATATAATGCTACTTGTTCAGTAATACCTAGTTTATACAATACTTAGCCAATGCATTTTAAAGCTAGCCTATTTGCATTTTGAATTTCCCAATAATTTTAATTTCCTCATATTTTTTAGTAAAATAAAGTAATACTTCACTAGAATCTGAAAATGAAAGTGGAATTGAAAGTGGAATGTTAAGTTGCTTGCATCAAACATCTTCATGAGAGTTTCTCTGATTTCACAAAGATGTACTTTAGAATAGGACCATGGGCAAAATTACTTTGTTTATGACTTTGCAGAGAATTCTTATTTAGTCTTGTTCAACTGCTTGCAGAATATCTCCAACGTTATTGTTCTCATTACTCGACAATTTTTGCAGAAAGACTTCTGTCACACAACTTTCATTAACCTTTTACTTTTTAATCACATACTCTGAAGCTTTCTACATTTAATTCCGGTATTTTATAATATACACACATTTACATAGTTTATAACTGCACAAATGTTAGTTATCTCTTGGCTCAAAATGATAGAAGATTGGGATCTGATCCTAGAAAAGGCTGATCTTACACCTTTCCTCTGACCAGACAAGAACAGAAAATGCTTGGAAATCGCCTCTCAGTATAAGGGATGCTTAAGGATGCTAACATATCTACTAAAATTTCTCTTTCTTCTACACAAATTTTTCTATTTTTGGCATATAATTATTAATATAAATAAAATGTTATTTAATGCAAAGCATTGCATTTTTTTTCTAATAAAATGCAATAATGTAAAAGGGTAATTGTTTCCCTTTCTGTTAATAAAATCAGAATGGGGAAAAATTAATAATTTTTAAATTAGAAGATTATTAATTTTATGTTCTTCAGAACATGACTGTTCATTAGGTTCAGATTAAAGGAAAGAAAAACCATATAAAAATGTCCCTCTTACCATATAAAAGAAACACATTTAATTATTAGATTACTGCAGAATAAATCACTGTATATACTATGAAAACAATATTGGACCAAAGATCTTGCAAGATTCATATTTTTCTCTCTCACACACATTATACAGTACACCTCAGGATCATCTACAAGTATCTTGGAACTTATTTCCATCCCCTCTTATGATTGAAGAATGAAATAACATTCACTGAAAATCAATTAAACATAGAAATTTTGAAGTTGAAAGAAAGTATAATTCCACGTAGTGCACAGATAGATACTTTTTGAAGTCAATGACTCAAAACTGTAAAAAGATTGGAAACAGAACACTAACAACTTTAACCTTGACATAAATAAATATGGCTAGGGAAACCAACTAAGCTTTTTCAAGGGAATATAATTTCTATCCTTAGCTTTAATCCAGTATACATCTGAAAGCACTGAGATGAAATGTATAAAAATAACCTTGATTTACAGTAGTATAAAGATAATTCAGTTTGGTAACTCTTGGAGAATATTTATCCTCTTTCAATTCATTTGTCATTTCTCATTACTGAGAATGGCAACAGCAGCAATACAAGCAATCAAAATATTTGATTTTCTATCCTCAAAAATCTAAATAAAATTTCCATGATCAACCAAACCATCTGAAAGCAGTATACATGATGAACATGCTTTATGTTCAGAATAGAGCATCAGTAGAGTAGTGAATTTGGTTCTGAAAACATGGTATGCAACACAGCAGAAGTTCCAGCAAGGGTGATCTTAGGATGACATATTTTGGGGGGTGATTCTCTGCTCAACTACACACGTGACATTTGTAAACAGTATTGGAATCATCTAGCTGTTCACTTTATATAGATACATATATACTAGTTTATTTTACATGAGAAATATTCCATAAGCAAGACCAGAGTTTTGCACCTAGTTAAACACTACTGTAAAATATGTACTAACTTTAGAAAAATGGGAAAGAG
>NW_010430421.1:11287-16068 GCF_000710305.1 Buceros rhinoceros silvestris
AGAGTTTTTGCAGGTCCCACAGGATCAATATCAAATATCATCCTTCCTCTCTCCTGGAGCATAATGCAAGACAATACCTTAATTTCTCTTGATAGTCTAGCTGTGTTTTTTGTCTGTCCGAGAAATTATGTGATTGTCTTGTACAGATCATGATGAATAGTGCATTCTTAATTCTTAAATGTAAAATGCTGATGAGAAATATAATTACCAGAAAAGCAGATGAGCAGGTAACTGCTGTATTGATAAACAGGACAACCACTTCCAACTTTCATGTTATCTAAATAAAAAAAATATTTACAAAACCTATGTGTAAGGTTAGAATGTACTCTGTGTAAAAGTGGCACTTATTATTTATTTTTTTACTTGGATATTCATAAAAAGAAACAACTTAAACTGAAAAAATATGTTCCTAAAGCCTCCTTGACAGATGTCCTACTAAAATCATTAGCATTTATAACCTCTGAATGTATATAACAAAAATAATGAAAGAAAAACTATGCATTTTCTGATTTGGTTCAAAAATGTATCGGCTTGTTGAGAGAGGAGAAAAAACCAAACCTCATATGAGTAGCTTGTAATATTTAGCATCTGTTTTTAGTTTCTTACACTAATTATAATTGTACCAGTACAGAAGATTATTACTGATGTGGTATTATCAATCTTGAACATATTTTCCTATTGTAGAAAACAAAAAAATATTCAGTCCATTTGTTTAATATTTAAATGTAAACATAACAAGAAATATCCTTTGGTGCAATAATTAGGGTAGATTCACGAGCTTCTAAGGAGCTATGTCAGTTTACACCAGTCAAGGAGCTGTCAGTTTTTCTGCCAACATATGTATGTCTTTTTAAAAAAATTAATATGTTGTTAACTTGATTCATATGGCTATGTTTGCACTGACAACTAAGGTTAAGCATACAATCATTTTTTAGCTCATGCTTACCAAGTTTTCATCTCAGGAATACTTTAACTGACCCTAGAGTTCGGTGATTTCTCTCTTGGAAATTCTGTTGAAATGGCAGGAATTAGGTCAGCCCGGCTCTTCTATGCTCTCTTGTCTTTTTTAAGCACAGGCATATGCCACATACAGTCTTAGATGGCTAGCCAGAATCTCACAGCTTCCTTCGTTTTCTAACTCATTTTCCCTTTAATACCGCTAAGTTGAGACAATACTTGAGAGCTCGGCTACCTTTCCTATGTTGAGCTATCTTCACATCAGTGTTCACATGTATCCCTAGAACCTATGTTCCCATTAAGTCAATTAATACCTCTGTTTCATTTAAGTTAATTACTCATAGATATGTAGTGCCATTGGAGGTACACCGTGGAATACACCTCAACTCTGGACACCACTTTATCCCCTTTGTAATATTTGCCAGACATGCATGAGTGTTTTGGGTACTCTCGCCCATCTGAAGTAGTATGGAACATCTGTCTTCAGGGAGCTGAATTGTGCTGCTCGTCAATGCAGTCAATGGAGCTGGGAGAGCAGCTCAATTCACTCTCATGTGGAGGTACATATATAGGCTGGTAAGCGGAGTAGTTCTCTAGTCTTTGTTTACTTTATGCCCCCGATCTTCTCTGATTATAACACAATCTAAGACACCTAGCTCATAGGAAATCATGTGTAAATGGACACCTATGTTTGGATGTCTGCATCTCAAATGGAATAACAGCTATGTAGGATCCAAGAGTGCAATTCTCCTAAAATTACAACCATGCTGTGGATCACTCTGGTAGTTGCTAGGAAGTATAAACGAAATGGATGATTCAGTGCTCTAAGTCTGTTTAATATAATATGAGTTTCTTACTCATTATTAAAAAAAACTCCAAGCAACGAACCGATACATGTAACTGAATACACAAGTTAAAAAAGCCCCAACGAACCAAAATAAAAATAGCAAAACAAAATCAAACACCACCACCACAACCCCCCATCCCCGCCCCCCGCCTCCTCCACCTCCCCTGTCCCCGCTCCAAACCCTGATTTACAATTGTGGATGGGGAAAATCATGCAATGTCTTTTTTTTCATTCCCAAAATCACACATTTATAGATGTTTGCCAAATCTAGCAATAGTTGTTCTACTGTTTGCTTTAATATTTTGGAGAAAGAGATACACTATAAACTTGATGCAGTTAACTGCCTAAAAGCCATCCAAGAAGTATAAACAAAATCATTCTTTGTTCTTTGGTCTATCCTCTCACTTTGGAGAGTCTCCCTACTTTATTTCATATGATTAGTCAGTTCTTTGTCTATTACTGTGAAGGCATGCTAGCACCATCAGCAAGTAGCAAAACCAGTAATAAGAGGTAATACCATTTTTTATTACCATGATTTTGCAAAAGGCATCCTTGTTAGTCTTGCGTCTTCGTGTCAGAAATTGTAAGGCAGGTAAAAAATCATGTTATGTAGAGTGGAAAATTTCAGTATCACAGAAATTGTTTCTATTTTGGAAGGAGTATCTCCTTCAAACAAAAGAAAAATAAGACTTCTAATAAAGTTTGCTTTAAACTGTTATCTCTAGGCTTGGATAATTATGAAAAGGTATGAAATTCTGTTTTGTTTGCTTGTTTTTTCCATTCAGTGGCCCCAGTTCTCAAGTCATAGTGGTTATATTGTTGTAAACCAAGAGGAACTATTTGTTATTAACACCAGGAAAAGCAATCTTTAAAAAAAAGCAAAATAGAATGCCTCCTGGGCACTTTACTAAGTGCCATCCTGGCACTTTACTAAGTTTTCATTGTGTTGATTCTGAACAATAAATAAGATATATCTGATTGAAGGTAGATGAATTTCTACATATGCATTCTCAGCTGTGGGGGGTTGATTCCAGCCAGGAGCCAAATGCACTCCCTGCCTTTCTCTCACAGCCCTTTCCCCAGGAATGGGGTGAAAAATGGAAGAAAAAAATTACTTGGTTCAAGATAAAGACACTGTTTAATAACAAAAGCAAAAACTATACTTCCAAGAAAAACAAAAAATTAATTCATCATTTTCCACTGGCAGGCAGATGTCCAGCCACTTCCTGGATAGCAGGGACTCAGCATGTATACCAGTTGCCTAGAAAGACAAACAGGTCAACCACAAGTATCTACCCTCCTTCCTCCTTTCCCTGGGCTGAACATGATATCATATGGTACGGACTATCCCTTCAGTCAGTTTGGGTCATCTGTCTTGGCTATGTCCACTCCCAAGCTCTTGCCCAATCCCAGCTTACATCTGGGAGGATGGGAGTGGGAGAAGTGAAAGCCTTGACATTGCTGGACATAGGCTAAGGTGCTCTGTTTGTAGCCCACAAACATACACACCTATACCATCAAGCAGTGTTCAGGGAATCACTCCCAGAATAAGCAAGCTAATAATTTTAATGAGTGCTCCATATTTTGCTTCATAAGGTTGAGGGGTTCTTGATTTATATCATAATTTCACTTGAAAACAGCAAAGCATTTTGATCTTTTTCTTCCATGTAAGAATAGATGCTGTTTAAACATTTGTCCCTCATCCCCCATCCCAGTTAAATATCCCAAATTAAGAACACAGATTTACTTGTAGTAAGATACAGACCTACAACTCATGACAATTCTTACAATTTCTTTGAGCAAGTTGAGTTTCTGCCCACCTGCATATGATCACTTTATTCACATGACCACTTTATGCCCACGAGTTATGTGACTTCTGATGCATGCAGACTTTAAACTGGATTCAGTCCACCAGGAAATATGGTTTATCCACACAAGACCTGATGATGCAAAACCAAAAATTTAAAATAAAAAAAAGAAAAATTTCTGAAATAATAATAATTTCTGACTAAGGTGATTTCTGAAATATTTATATATATATAATGTGAACTTGATGTTTTATTAATGACAAAGCAAATAAAAATTATATAAATTTTTAACTTTTCAAATAGTGACACCAATCTTAAACATTTGGTCATTGTTTAGTTTCAGAAGTTAGAACAATAGAAAAATATTAAATTAAAATTGACATTTTTATATTCTATAATAGGATGAAATGACAGGAATTTCCAAGATGAGAAAACTGTGCCAAGATTAACTTCTCCAAATTCTTTTTTTGTCTTTCTTTTAGTAATTTAATCTTTTTACTCATACAATTGAAAAGCTTATGAGCCAAAAGAGACTACCTTTCTTCCAGACTAGAAAGAAAGTAAAGCTAGGAGAAGGATTGCTTTTTTTTCCTACCTTTTAATAAACAGTTTAAATCCTGAAGCTGTACCAGCCTAAACAAGAAAAGTAAGAAAGATAAAGGGAATCTTAAAGAGCTACTTTAATAGTCAGCACAAATACAGCCTGAACTGTGTTCACTTGAATCTCTATCACCAGGAGAGAGAAATTGAAGATACAGACGGATTAGGTCCTCTTTTCTATACAGCTTACAAAACAAGAGAGAGTTAGCACGGATCTTTCCAAGCCTTCACATGTCAATCTTTCTCTTCATCTTTGCATCACCTGTTGAATTGGTAAATTCTTTACAACAGAAATAGTCGATCACTACATACCTGCTGGCACAGAAGACTTCTGAGGATTCTGCCAGATCTGATATAAGACTGTACTGCTGCTAGTAACCATTCCTGAATGCAGGTTACAATTTTCTGCTCACTTGGACTTGAGCTATTTTTGTTCGAATAATTAGTCTTGGTTCAGTTGTGGCTCTCCACTGATGCATTCACATTACATTTTGACAACAGGAGCATGCTTTTCCAACTGTCGCTTATGCCTTTTCTCCCACTCAGAACAGGGCCTTCTTGCATTCCTG
>NW_010430421.1:16150-21047 GCF_000710305.1 Buceros rhinoceros silvestris
TCCTGCATCTTGTTTTTCCTCTGAGAACATAGGACTGCAGAAGCAGAGCACATTTCTGGAGACGAACCTGTGCTATACTGCAGGCAAGCCCATGGTAGTGTAAGCCTGTACTAAGAACTATATTTCTGGGAAGAAAAACAAAGTTTGTGCTACTTTTGCTTCCTCACCGTATCCTTCAGTTTCAGGTGATAGCATTTCCATTTAGTAAACTAATCGATGCACTGAAGTATTTTGAATTGGCATGGTGGTTGTGTGGATTGGACTGCAAAATAAAGCCTTTAGTTGAAATGATACTGTAGACATAAACATCTGAACTACAAATCAAATTGAAATTAAGCTACTTTTCCTTTACTCTTAGCAGAATTTGTAACAAATTAAATTTTTCCTGTGACTCTAAGAGAGGTGATTCTACTTTTCTACATTCATTATAGAAGACAAAATTCCTCATGAGGAACTAATATTCAAGGTAATTACGTTTCTTCCATAAAACAGCTGGACTTCTTAGTATTTTATGGTCAGTTTATGAAAATTACAGGGTAACAAACAATTGTCCAGATGTGAGTGGCACTAGCTATAAGCTGCGTAATGCTAACGTTGCCTTCTTTATGAAAAGTAAATTTGATTTCTGTTCTCTACACGAGTCTTTTCTGCCCTTCCTTACAGTGGTAGAATGAATAACGTACAGAAACTGTCAGAATGATTTACATGTTCACCAGAACAATCTGAATGTAACTATCTCTCTCCTGCCTTATTTTTTCTGTTCAAAGAGAGGATGAGAGGTAGGCACAGGGACAAACTATAGAGACTTATCTGCAACAGAACTGAAAACCATAGCTCTTAGTGCTTTCCCATTATGTTGGATGTCCCCCCAAAACTAAATACCGTTCCTAAGTAGCAAACTGAGTGCATATTATCTGTAAAAATATGAAATTATACTTCTGTGAACCTCAGATATCTTTCACCAGTATCTAATCCTAGCTGCTTGCTAGGTTTTCTACAGATTTTTTTTTATTACTATTTTTTCCCCTCCTTTTCCTGTTTGTTTGCATCTATGAGCAGGAATATTCTGTCATTGCATAATCATTAAAATAATAATTCTTCTGTTTGTAGTGTCATCCTGCTCCAACATCAGAGAAAGTAGAAGACTGGCAATGCAGTAGTATGAAAGGCAAGTAAATACTTTCAACCTTCAGTGACCAATCAATGAATGTCTATAACAGAGGAAGACTTTAAGAATGAAAGATTAATTTAATGCAACGGTGACCAGAAGGTGTCCTTTGTTCTAGACAAATGGTTTTATCAGCTGAGTAGATCAATTAGCAGAATGAGTTGAGCAAATCAAACAGTTATATCAGCTGAGCGAACCAACAAGTCATGTAAGTATTTCCCTGATTTTATCACAATAGCGCAAATATCTTCCTGACTTACCAGACCAGCGTGGGAATGTAGATTTATCTCTGACCAACACAGAATATAAAAAATGAACAACCAACAAAAGGAACTTCAAAGACAGCAATGGGCCTGAGCTACTTCCAACCCACGTATTCCTTCCTGACAACCAGGCTGCTCAACCTCATGACAGTGAGTATGTTACAAACAGCATATTGTAGGTATCATGTTTGTATTCTGATCCAACTATATATTATTATTCCTATACTCCATTAAATGTAATTTGTACTTGCATTGTGATATAAGTATGTTGTTAGTTCACTCTTCTGAATCAAAGTCTTAAATAATGTCAACTAACTTCAAGAAAAACTTTTAAGTTCTCCACTTGTGTAGTACCTAGAAGAACCTGCTCACATAAAATTAGACGCCGACACCTGCTTGTTTCCAGTAGTAGCTACTACTCTGACCACTAGCAACCACTACCAAGCACTGAACCTGAGCAGGATAGATCAAATCACATCTTGTTAATAAGAAATTAACTGAAGTCACAGACCATGTATTTGTTCAAGGCAAGAGAAAGTGAGTGTTATCTTTGACATATTTCTAACAACATCTGATTTTGGAATCAATCTAAATCTGATCCAGTTTCATGCACTCATAGTTGCAATCCAAACTATAAAATACATTGATATATTCTGTGTAGTAGCAGAATTAATAACCAATATAATGTATGACAGATAATATTGATGTTAATAATATTAACAGATTTTGTATCATAGACACCCATGGAATTCAGCTGTATGCAACATCTTAGCATTTACCCTCCTATGTGTCACAAAGTATTTTATAATTCTTTGGGTCAGCCAGGTGCTAAACGCAAAATGACGGCACCTGCAGGAACAAAGCTTAACCCTTTACCCTAGTACAAAAGCTTTACACTATAGTACTTTTTGTATGAGTTAATCAGCATGAACAGCCATCAGTAAAATTCTGTTACTTTGTCAAAATACTTGCTTTCTGTATTTTTCTATATGAGTTCCTGTTTCCCAGTACTCCTTATCTATGACTGGTTAGAAAGGACACTGTAGGAAAAGAGTGGGGATAACAAGGGTAAACTCTTTCTCTGATTAATACCCTCACTGCTCAAGCTCACCTCTTCATTATTGCGGATACTCTGTGTCTGATTTGATTTATTTCATAGATGCTTTACAGTGAAAGAAAGCATAATTTTTCTGGATATTATCTGTCTAACATTGTGTCCTCCATTAATATTGTTGCTGTTTTTTAATACTTGGAAGGTATTCTTCTTTCAATTAATAAGGTTTTTCAAAACAATAGGGTCAAATAAAATTGCACTGGTAGAATTTGGGTGTCTAAGCTCAGGAGATGGCTCAGATAACCTCTTGTCTATATCTGCCAGACCCTTGAGGATCAAAAGGATGAGACTGTGCTATCAGTGCCTGAAGTTTCTTTGCAATTCTTAAATGAGTAAACAATTCACTCCCTTCCAGAGAAGACCCCAGGAGACCTAATGTATTTGGTTTGCTCAGACTATACACTGACAGCTAAACACTGAATTCAGACCAAAATTCAGTCTAAACTATCTGGTGAAAAGAAATGCATAGACATACCTTTGGGATTTCTTTCTACTAGCGACTGACTCTACTGCCCTAATACTCTTTGCACGGGCCCAGAGACAGACAGTGCTATGGCATTCTATACTCAAAAATCTCTCTCTTTCTTCCCTTTCTTTCTGTATCCTTCCATGACACTGTTTAATACACTGCTGAGTGATTCTTATTCCCTTTTGGCTGTGATAAAAGACCAGTCCAATGAGAATACACACATGTGAATGTGCATCATCATGCACAGCTTTTGCGGTTTTTTTTGTTTGGTTGGTTGGTTTTTTACGCACATAGAGGTATAGCACAGAACAGTTTCTAAATATCTGATCTGCACTTCCATTTAACATTTTTAGTAATCTTCTATTTGAATATGTTTCTTGCACCTCCCAGCTCCACTGTTTTTTACTTATCCAACAGGTATGATATTTATACTGAATGGATTAAGAGTTTAGCTTCACTTAGTTCTGCACTTGCTTACTTGAAAAACTAATTTCTGGAACTTAAACACATGCTTCTCTTTTTCTCTGAACACCTGGGCATTAAGTATTTATTTTGACTTATTTCTGCATACTTTTTATAAATGTGAATATTTCTAATGATTTAGACAACCGTCCATCTTGAAATGAAGACAATACATCTCCAACAACATGTGGAAGACTTTTCAAGCTTTTACAGGGTCTTGGGGTTGTTAACAAGTTTGTGAAACTACATATTATGGGAAAATTATAGCAAACAAACTTGCTCCAGCCTCAAAAAGTGTATCAAAGCCAAGAAATCCTTTAAGAATCAGAAGAACCTTTTCATTTTGATTTGGTTCACTGAAGTTCCTGCTTGCCTTATTAAATAGGTTGAGAACTGTTAATGAACTTGAATAACTTCCTAACATGATTAAGTCTGATATAGAGACATAACTTCAGTTGCCTAAACGTATGTATTTGTGGCAAGAAATTGCATTTATGATGCCTGATGCTGTCCAAAACATCCTGACGGAGCTTGTAGATAAGAGATGAAGGAACTCATGCCATATCTGGACCACAGGATGGAGACCAAGCAGGTATCGTGAGTATCTCAAATGACATGCATATTTTGGCAACAGTATACAGTCTAGTATTTAATCCATGTATGCATTTTTTTTAAATAAGTAGCTTTCAAAACCAGAATGCCAGTTTCAATCTCTGATTTTAGTTTGATTCATAATGTGAAGGAAAAAAACTTCAGTTAAGAAACATCACTTTGGGTTTTGCAATAGTATGCCCTTTGTAACGATGCCTAAGAAGCATGGTTTGAGCCCACCCAACTAGGAACAAAGCACTACTCAGCCGCTTGCTCACTCTTACCCGCCTCCAGCGGGCTGTGGAGGAGAAAACACAACAAAAGGCTCCATGGTCAAGACAAAGGATGGGGGGGATCACTCACCAGTTACGGTCACAGGCAAAAAAGAGCCTGGACTTGGGGAAATAAAATCAATTTAATTTAAACAAAACCATCACCAATTCACAAACTGATTCACAGTAGGAAAGTGAAAATGCAACCCAATCATAAATAAATATACCTTCTCCCATCCCTCCCTCCTTCCTCTGGTGCTACCAAAACGCCACCAGACATAAATCCAACACACTAACCTTGACTTAAAGGCTTTTGATGAGAAATTGATGAGAATACATCATAGTGCTAAATCAGTTATACAACGATTTATTACCTTCTTGTTAAAAACCCACTCTTTTGTCCGCTTTTGGCATCAAATTTCATTAGGTCTATTTCTTACAATTTAAAGGACCACCTGCAAACAAAAGCCCAGAACAACAAACCTGCAGCCTTTTTCTAGAAATAAATGGTCTAGCATGGTCATCATCCTCGCACTTTGAGTGTACATGCATAAAAGA
>NW_010430421.1:21147-22773 GCF_000710305.1 Buceros rhinoceros silvestris
GTGTGACTTTTTTTTCCCCAGCAGAAATGTGCTGAATTATCCATATCCTGAAGAAAAACATTTTGCATAGTACTTAACCAGATTTCCTTAGCAGTCATACTGCACTGTTTTCTAGACTCCAAGACTGGATGTTGGAATCATTACTGGAGATATGTTTAGGACAAATGAAAGATTGTATGCTGCCTTAAGCAATCAGGATGAGAAGCAATATATAAAATGAAACTCATTATTTGTTCACTAAAAAATGTCTTAAACATTCCTGGCACTACTTATTTGGAAAAAGAAACAAAACAAAGTAAAACAAAACACCCCCAATAAACTTTCAACCAGTTTTCATTAATATTTAGGTTTTGGTGTGCAAAGGAATGAGGGATTAAAAATAAACTGGACAGAACTAATAGAGCAATTTAAACACAAATACCACAAGTTTGCCTTGGAGGCCTTGGGATCTAACTAATGCTTAATTATATGACATAAGAAATCAATGGAACCTTCCAAGGTGATAAAGACCAGAAATATCCATTATTATATTTTTATCCATTTTACTGAAACCACATCCAGAAGCATTATCATGTTAGGTGTGTTTCACTTATTAGAACAAAAGCAGTCTGTAACAAATGGCGGACAGTTTATGAATATGTCAGGAAGAACAGATGGAGAAAGATTGATAAATGGATCGTGGCACTGAGGAGATGACAAACCAACATTAATTACAGTTACCTTGGTCTGCACGGCCTCAGGATGGACACGTATACCTCACTTAATATGCCAAGCCACTGTTTGCCAGCAGTGTGGCAAGAGATTAGCTAAGAAGTGTTTTATTTAGGTTTTTAAAGTAAAAAGGAACATTCTTTTTAGGTTATTTTTATGTAAAAAAATTGCAATCACATAGAGACTGCAATAGCTATAGTTATTAAAACGTTCCTAGATGTGTTTAAGCAGTTGTTTGTCACATAACTGTGCTGAAAAGCTTGAGAGTATGTGTGTTGACATCTGCCAGTCAGATCCTGAAAGTCATAATAGTAACAATGTAGAATATTTTTTATCAAGTGGAAACCATGACTATTTAATCTAAGGTTGAATCACAGTTTGCATTGGCGTATAACAAAGTTCTATGTTCCATTAAATTACTAAATATTTAAAATTAAATTTGTACTTTTTTGAATGTGCAAGCACCTTGCATATAAACACAAATGCATATCTAAATAGTGGTACGAACAAACTAGTTACTGTTGTGAAGTTTGCCTTTACCAAATTTTGCCCAATGAAAGAAAACATATTTGAATAAACCATTTGTTAGTAAAGCCAGTGGTGCATATAGAAAAACATTTTTATAGATATATAGAAAAACTGTTTTTGCTGACATGAATTTATATCACTTATATTTACCCTTTTTTATAGTGACATTGATTATGAAAACAGAGAAGCAACTTTTGCAGAGTGGTATGTCTTATTTATCTAACTTAATTGTATGGCTACTAAAAATACCAGTTTTCAGAACTGGACTGTGAGCACAGTGTTGAATATTAGGAAGAACTCTTCTCTGGGAGCATCCCTGTTTCTAAAAGCCTGCTATATTGCGGTCTGCGTTACTCCCTCTTTCCTGTGTATCAACACCTATTTCCT
>NW_010430421.1:22897-28422 GCF_000710305.1 Buceros rhinoceros silvestris
CAAACAATCTTCTTTTGACACTGCATATCTGCAGAGATGCCAAACTCTCTTTGATCAAGAAGTTTTCTGAAAAGACAAAAGTAAAACTACTTCTCCAAGACTAGGAGAGATGATCAACATTCAGGCTGGCTTAAGCAGTAGAAAGCAGTAGCACCTACATTTGTGGCTAGACAATGTTAAGAATTATATTAATGGCATATTCACATTTACTTCAGTGTTAGGAAGTTAGGGCTATCAAATAAAAGTTAGCTCGAACATGATAAAATAAGTTGCAAACTGGTTCTTACATTCCCATATTATTATTGCTTTTCTGGCAAGAACTTTTACATAGAAAATAGTTCAAGAGCCTGAAACCTAAGAAAATGATGTAAGCAATACAAAAATCATTATTATACTGTTAACATATGAAAACTGTTCATAACGAAGGGACTATTCCCCAGTTGAAGACAACTACACAGTAAAGCAGGAAATAAATATGCAGATGTCAGAAAAATTCCAGATGTATCATAACTTTTATACTGACAGAGAACATATTACTGCTTTTACATGTAGAAATTTTGGGACTATCATGGAGACATCAATGAATCCTAAAGGTGGCTAATCTGTCTGTTTACCTGTGCTTATTTACTGAATGTAAGTATTGAGCTACTCCATCCTAAGAAGTAGAATCCTCACCATGGGTGTGAAATTCTATGAATTTCTATTTCATTAATCAAGGGACTACTGCATAGGTTTATAAGGACTGTAAGAAAATACTTTACACAGAATACTTTTATAAGGAGTACGATTTTAACAGAGTGGTCTTTTGTCTTTCTTCAGAATCTAGCATTCAAGGCAATGAATAAACTCAAAAAATTGTATTGCCCTAGAATTTAAAATGTAAAAATAAGCTCAATAAAGCAAAAGAAGCTAAACATAAGTATGAACTGTTATGAGTAGCAACACAGAATTTTACCTAACAAGCATGTCTTCCTTAAAACTTATGGACAAAAAACAACAGGAAACCACTTTCTGATAATAAAATATTGTTGCCTGTCAATGAAAGGAAAAAAGTTTCATAAGCACTATCAGGGTCAAATAAATACTTAGGGCAATAATAAAATAAATGGTTCCTTTTCAGTAGACTATGTTTGCTCTCAGGTTTTTTATCTTGTCAACTACAAAGTAAGTAGATGTTGATAATAATAGACAGCTGGCCTCCCGAGGAAGCTTCAATGCAGACACTATCACTGAGGGTAATGCAGCTTCAATAGCTTATACAAGTTGGATATTTTACTCAGAAAGTGCTTAAACTGGATGCTAAATAACTGTGTAAGACACTTTTGAGTAAATTCACAATTTTACATAAATCTAAAATTGCAAGGTGATGACTGAATGGTTTTATGATTGTGTTTAATGGGATGCAATCAGATTACTGCACTCCGAGACAAATATAAAGCTAAATTCTTTTCCAAGATGTGCATATATGAAAATTTCAAAGGAATTTAAAACATGAGTGTTTATCAGGGTCTGTTTTTTAACACTTTAACTTGTAAAACACCTAGTACACATTTCTTTGAAAACAGTATTAGAGTTTTGTATTCTCATGTTCTTTCCAGTTCTTTGGAATTTCATGTAAACATTGAGGAACTTCTATTTTCCAGTCACTGTTTTATTAAAAGCCACTTGTAGGAAAAGAAAAACAGAATTAAATCCTCACATTCTCTGGTTTCCTATAAAGTAAAAATCAACAGGATTTCATGTTTCAAGAAGGAACATCAAAGAATATTGATCCACTCTGCAGGAAACAGAGGAGAGAAGTGACTGATGCTATAAAGGAGCAGTAAAGATCACTTCACAGATGAGCCTTAACAGGAACAGTTGGATTTTTTGTCTGGTTTTAAATCTTACAGCCCTTCTCCCCACGTCACTAGGTGATAATAGTTTTACAATGACAAAGGCAAGTATCAGACCCTTGACTGCACACTTTTAAACAATTTTAACTCATCATAGTGCTTCTAGATCTCCTAAATCAGAATCTTGAATTCATCAATAAAAACATAAAAGCTTGCCACAAGTCAGCTAGACAGGTAATGCAATACCTGTTTAACGTGGCATTGTCTTTTAATTCAGGATATAATTAGATTTGTGGTCTAGCATATGTTATTCAATTCTGGAGCATAATAAGGTGATAAATGTTTCGAGAAACTCATGGTTACTCAGGGAAGTGCAGTGGAATGGCACTGCACACCAATCCTTGTAAAATGTTTTGAGCACTTTGGAAGTTCTGACTAAGATTTTGTCTGCAAAGTCATCAGAAGACTCGTGAACAAGATGCAGTAGGTTTTTTCAAGTTTTTCAGAAGAACTAATAGAAAACTATTTTGTTCCAACTGGAAATATAACTATAGGATGTAGTTATATGTAAGGATATAAGTTTTGAGAAAACCTATGGAAAAGCATGATTCCTCCTGAATATATGCTCTGAAATAAAATATGGATCTAAATTCCAAACTTGTGAAATTCCAGTCTCACTCATATCACAAAGGTTTTCCAATATCTGCCCCCCAATCAACTTAATAGCATTAAAGCTTCAAATCATCTTGGCTTAAGATAGTAACAAGTGAATCAACTGCAGCATTCACCATTTTCATTTGTAGTTCCTGATTTACATAGTAGTTCTAAAAATAAGGTTATAGAGGGACATAGACATTGCCTGTAGATACACGAAAATAAGGGAGAGCATGCATGGCAAGTTCCAGTCATTCCTAATTTGACACAGTAAATTCATAAATGCCTTTTAACCAGCGTTTGCAGAAGAAAGGTGTAACATTCTGTCAGCTACAGCAGTCTCTGTAGGCACCATTCAGCATTTCCAATCACTGTAACATGCTGCCATCTACTGGAAAATATTTGATTAAAGCCAGCTTTGTGACTGTCCAGCAAAGTCGGAATCCCGTTATTTTCAATTAAAAAAAAAAATCCTATGATATTTCAAGGTGCTTCTTCTTAGCCCTTGAGATCAATGATTAAACAATTTGCATAGAATAAGTGATTCCTGGTTGTAGGATAGTAAAAGATGAAGAACTAGAGGAAAAATTTACATTCATTTTTATCAGAAAGCATGATTTAAATCGGAACATGTGAAACCTTCATTAGAAAATTATTTAATGCCAGTTAAATTCTAGCTTTCTTCAGACCGAAGGACATATATCCATCTTCTTTAAAGGCAATCAAATCACTGTGAGCTACCATCAAATATTTAGATAGAGTTAATATTTTGCAGTCTGTTAGATAGCAAGAGCCAGTAACTTGCACATTGTTGAAAATGACATTTTAAGAAAGTTAGAAGTCATTAAGTGGAGAATATGTGGACTTTTAAAAGATTACTTAAGTGGTGTAGGTATAGCACTAAATTGGTCCACTTTTCTTTCCTTCTTGTGAAGGAAATGGTGGTAGCGTGGTGGAGATAATCCATGCCAGGTCATCAGAAGTATGGAGGCGAGGAGCCATGCTGTCCACTTGGTCCCTTTTATGAATGTATCATTTCAGTGAGTTCTTTGACATGTTAAGGAACAACGGTTGGTTCCTTCATAGCCAGGGTGTGTCAACAGGGCCATACAATCAGATTTTTTTCTATGCCATTACAGTCCTTGCATTGCTCTGGGCAATAGAGTCCGTAGACGTGTATATGTACATACAAAGACAAATGCAAAAGATACAAACTTTGCAGATCGGAAGCCACATAGTTGTTTGTAGCCACCTGCTTTAAAATTGCAGTTATTGGGAATATCTAATGTTTTCTTTTCCTAAAGCAACTGGAGACTTAATCCTGCACATACTTAAAATGAAATTTAGAAATCTAGCAGAGAGAGATTTATTAATGTCTGGTGTATATTATTAATGGCTTTAGAAAGCATTCTGTGTTAGATGCTCATTAGCCTGTAAGGTGCCATGTTTAACTACTTAATGTAGTTTCAATTAGTTATTTTTTAAATGCCAATCATTAAGTAATTAAGTTAAACTTACCCAAGCATTATAGACCATAAACCTAAGAAAAGCAAAAATTAATTTCAGAATGAAACCAAAAGTATATCCAGTGTTTCTGCTTAAGAAAAGCGTATCTGGGAATAACTAATGATGGTTTTAGAGAAGAAGTTAAACTCTCTGCGAAAATCCTCAGTTTTGGTGTTCTAGATTTCTATTTTACTGTTATAATAGTGGAAACCTAGGTACTGTACTTGCTTTCTGTCTTATATATTGTTTAGGTTTGGATTTGATAGCTTGTTTCATTAAATGATCCTGTAATACCTCAATCCCTCTTTGAGGAAAGACTTATGACGCAGAAAACAAAACTAAACACCCCCCCACCCCAAAAAAACAAACAAACCCAAAAAAACCTTGAGGTCCGATGTTCTCTGCTGATCTTATGTTTAGCTGATGAAATAAGTAGCTAAATTGATTTTATTGACTGCTTCAAGGACAGACAAGTTTATTTTTTCATGCTTAAGCAAAAGACACTCCAATAATTGAAATCCTGCCTTTAAAAGAACGTATTAGCTGTCTTATGAAAAAAGCTTAAATATTTGCTTTCAAAAGATGCAAAAATACAACAGCCTCATGTACAAAGGCTTTGTCAGATAGTTATTTAATGGGAACATGTTTACTCAAGAAAATGTTTATGTTACTTGTGTCATCAACGTTACTAATAGTATTTTTGAAATTTATTCATCTTACTAAAGATCTAAAAAGTGGGAATTTATAATTGCAAATGAAAGAAAATAAAATCTGTTTTGGTGGAAAAAGCAAACAGAACTTTTTACAAATATGGTAAAAGTAAAAATTGAGAGATAGTAAAAAATACATTTACGTTGATTAACTTTAAGCAGTCAGTCCCTTGTGTATCTATGAGGAAGGTCAGTCTCCTGCTGTTTATAAAGCAAGATTAGAAATAGTCAAAAGTGTTTAAGGCACCAGTTTATTCCAGTTGCAATCAATTTGTGTTTCAGAATAAATTATTTACCTACTTGCAAATTAGAATTGGTTGAAAATATTGTATAATTTAGTTCACAAAAGAAGACTTTAATACGAAAATTGACAACAAGGTCAGAAGAGAAACAAAAGAGTTGCAAATCTTTTAATAAGTAAGTGGTAGATTTCACACACTTAAGGACAGAAAGTGCCTTAAATTGAGATGCCTTTACATTTTATGTCTAAAAGCAACTTCTCTTGCACCTGGAAATGCCAAAGAAAGAGTGAGGAAGGAACATTAACTATACTCAGGCTGCACGCAGCCTTGAGCTTAGAGTGTTCTTTCCAATTCTCTCATCATCTGATCATAGAAAATTCTTCTAAGGAAATATTGGACCATTAAACAGAAGAATGACCAGGAAGAGGCAAACAGGAAACACAGAGCCAAGAAAGAAAGTTGTTAGGGAAGAAGTTTAAAAAGAAGAAAAGCAAACGACTTCAAAATTTGCACATACATGAGGAAGTGGCTAGAAACCACAGAGAGTCAAAACTGTTGGGCTCTCAGCTTTCCTGCTG
>NW_010430421.1:28501-30176 GCF_000710305.1 Buceros rhinoceros silvestris
AGGTGGACTGTGCTGACATAACTGCCTTAATATTTAAAGCTCTCATCTCTTCTGGCTATTGATTTGAAGAATAACTCATGCAATACAGATATACGCTGTAGAAGCCTGCTGAAGAGGTCTGCATACCATGTGGAAAATGTGTCTCCCTTGTTGCTAACACTAACTGACACTGGTGACTGGGAAAGACTGATAAGATTTGCTGGAGGCAAAGAAGAGTTATTATACCAAAATAATTCTGTTGTTGCCTCACTTGAGTCCTCTTACCCAGTCTTGACAGAAGTAGCTTAGCACAGTTTATTAACAGTTTAGAGGAGAACCCAGGGAACTGGATGTGCTATTTCTTACACGTACTAGGCAGTTCTGAACTGGTTATAACAAATGCAACTGGATTCAGATGCTACTGATTTTGCATTATATTAGAGAATTATTGAGCTTTTTGATCCTAATCAAGATTACGTAACTCAGCCCAATGAAATAAAGCCTAGATTTATTCCAGTTCCTCTTTGTCTGATCCTTACACCAGTAAATCGACAACTGTCTTTCTCAGAGAAAACGATTTACCTTGAAACACCTCACTGAGCTGCAAAAAGTAGCTACAAAAAGTAGCTCAGTGATAGATACATGTAGCAGATTGCTCTATTTAATAAATAGATTAAAATAAATTTGTATGTAGAAAAATGATAATCTAGGACAATTTACAGACATATCTTTTCTGAATCCCTCTTTGAGGAAAGAATTCTGATGCGGAAAATCAAACCAAACCAACCAACCAACCAACTAAACAAACAAACAAAAAAAGCCATGAGGTGTGCTGTTCTCTGCTTATCTTTCCCTTTCAGTTCCTTTAGTCACCAATATGGTAAAAGCCACAGGCATGACCGCCTTTTCATAGCCGACGTGATAGTAATTGAGTGAATCCACTTTCTTTTAAAAACAATGGGCTTTACATAAATCACATCATATATCCCAGTTAATGCTGCCACATTTTGCCCAAAGTGCTAGTCAGTGACACCACACTCATTTGTTCTCTAGGTATTTGGGAACAATCTAGCATGATTTGTCTTTTTCTGAGCATTGCCTCTTCCTCTCTCCCCTGTGCAAGTCCTGCTGACACTCTCTTTAAACCTAGTGAAGTTAGTGGTTATGAATAATTTCATAAAATGAGTTCAAACCACTCAAACTGGTCATACTCCTGAATGATAATGGATTTAACAGATGCATTTACTGTACACTTGGCAATTGTTTCTGAGTTCCTCTGTAAAAGCCCTATGGAGCTAGCAAGCAAAGTGATAATAATTTAAAATTTTAGTAAAATTCAATAATTTCTTTAACATTTTTGTATTCAAACCTTCCTTAAAAAAATAACCTTCCTCAGGAAATGAAAACAAACCCATAAAAATCCACAGAAAGAAAGTAAGGCACAGAGACAAAAGATTGTGGCAGGTGAACAATTTAAATGCAATTACAAAGCTAGCAGCTGAACAAAAGAAGCTTCGCGAAAGGATTTCAGTTATAATTGTGACATAACTTACTAAGGTGTTTGCAATAATAAGAATATGCTAACTTTCTTTACAGATTGAAAACTTTCACAAATCAGCATTTACAGTTGTTACTGGTTTGGCCAAGGCTGAGCCAAGGTCCGAAGATGATAATACCCTCCCCTATCCCACCAGAG
>NW_010430422.1:0-255 GCF_000710305.1 Buceros rhinoceros silvestris
GCCTCATTATGCTGGAAGGGCTAATTAAGGGCGAGTGTTGACATACTTGAGAAGGAGCTCTGCCGAGGCCTCGCACCGAGCACAAAAGAGCGGGCGGTGGTTGAAAAGCAGAGCCCCCCGCTTCCCCCGGGTGCGTTAGAAAAAGTGAAAATGGGACGGGGTCCTGCGGGAGCCAGAAGCGCTCCGCGCAGTCTCGCAGCTCCGGGCCGGTGGCGGTGGAGCTCTCCCAAGCAAACAAGGCGGGCCCGCAGACGG
>NW_010430422.1:345-7158 GCF_000710305.1 Buceros rhinoceros silvestris
GCAGCCGGCGCGGAGCGGAGCGACAGCACCGGCTCCCTGCGATGGACAGCCTACACCTGCATGCTTTTAATGAGGGTTGTTGGGTTTTTCTCAACGATTAGCGACGCGCTGTAAAACAGTTAAAATTAACCTAAATTGAACAGCCACAAGTAGCCAATTCACGTTAATTAATGGGAAATCCACTGCGAATTTACAAGTGCGATCAAAGATGGTTCTAAAAGCAAAGGTAAATACCTCATTGAATGTTGTCTTCGTGTGGGACCTGTTTCTGGAATCCCGTAATCGTGACAATTAAAATCACATTCTTCAAAAACACTGACATGAGCTGCTTACTCTCAGAGTTCAGTAAAAGCAAGTAGAAGTAAAATCTGACCCTTGACATACAATTTCTTCCTCTTTGTAATGTACATCACAATGCATTAAGCCTTTTGAAGGGAATTTGGATTAATCGTTAAGTCTTAACTGGATGAGCTCTAATTACAGCTCCTGCCTATGAATCTTCAGGGAAAATAGAAAGAAATTTGCCTTTTGTTTTGGTCTTAAAATAAAATATATGGGGTCTTATATTTCAAAATACTGATGTATGAGATTCTATTCTCACTGGTTTTGTTTAATCTTTTAAATAACTTGGACATTTTTGGACAGAGGGCACTTGTTTTTTATAATCATTTCTTACTGATTCCATTAAATGAGGGTTTATATATTTACAGCTTTAAAATATCACACCACTGTCAGAAAGTTCAAGGAATTTAACAAAGCTCTAGGTAAAACTTCAGCAGGTTGTTTTGCAGTGCTGGATTGGGTTATATTTTCTTTCAATATATTATTAAACACAGAAGTTCGGTAATGTGCTTAACCCTTGCTTGGGTGCCCTTTCTGCAACAGTTTTATAGACCCAAGATAAAGCATAGAAGGAGGCAAGACTGGACTTAGCTGGTCTGATGATGCAAGCTTCCCAACTGCAATCACATATTGATTGAGAAGATTAGGTCTATTACCAGAAATCAGCGTACAGCTGGAGACAGGCTGACCTACTACAATAGGAATCGGTGTCCTAGTGAATTTAGTGGTTTCTTAAAAGCTCTGCTAAGTACAGCTGTTCTCTCTCAGGGCTGGAACTATTGCTGAAGCATAGGAGTAAGAAAAATCTTAGGGAAGATATTACTGTGCCTTCAGGGTAACATAAAAAAAATCAGTTTTTCTTAAAAGCTGGAAATTTTCAAGTGAGAGTGTTGTTACAATCAAGACGTCACTGAAATCCTTTTAGTCTCTGCGCGTTTCATACAGCTTGTTCTCTGGCAAGAAATAGTACATGAGATGAACAGAAGCAAATGGTCCTTTTCTTACTGTGTGGTGAATAGAAGCAAACAGCCCAGACTGAGTTCACTGGAAAAACCCTAACAGGGTATTCATGAGATGAATACAACCATCTCATGCCCCCTTTGTCAAGAGAGATCAGATGCAGCGGTGTGGAAGATAGTAACAACCCCTGAATTTGTTTCATAATGTAGGAGTGAATCTTGGTGTTGACGAAGCAAAGCAGTGTTTCAGCTGTCACCAGCCATCCCATCAAGGTCACAGAAGAACCAGTGCACATAAAAACAAGCAGAAAATTAAATTTGAAGGGATATTTTAAAACCATATATGTAACAAGGTTAACCCGTGCCAGAGGAAACCATCAGCTACCTATAATTAAACATCAGTTGTACTGATTGACCTTAACTTGAGATAGCAGTTGTTGCCTGAAGCCTTTTGTAAGTGTGCACAAACAGAGCTGGAACAGAATGGGAGGGAAATGGGCCTGTGAAATAAATAGGAGAGAGGAGACTCTGTACTTGGCGATTCCATTGACAACGGCAGCACGTTCCTCTGCACAGTGGCCTTTTCCCACGTGTTCCTTGCAGGAATGTTAAACCTTGTAGGTTGCCACCCAGGGAGAAATAGCTTAAGGAACTGATGTTTCTGAGAAGTTATCTGAACAATGGAAAAGCAAGTTGCTGTTTCATGGGAGATGCTGGGTAAAGCAGCATTCGTGAAGAAGGTGTTACCCCCATGCAGTGAAAGGAGTATCCACACCTGCTGCTGGACTCTTGGACTACAAATCCACAAGGGAATATAGCTTCAATTTTAAAAGTAGCATGGAATGCATAAAGCCGTGAAAAATTCAAGACAGCCTGAACAACCGTTTGTACCAGATAACACACATTTGGAAATAACATATGATGTGAATTCTCAGAGACACTTAAGTGAAATTACAGTGATGATATGGTAGTATAGTTTATGAGATCGCTCTTGGATCTGTTACAAGAAAACACACTCCTAAAGCTATGGTGGTATCTGAGGACTAGGGAGATTTATGAGCAAATAATCTTTCAGTTGGACTTCCCACGTGACATTAATCAAGCCATTTGGCATTCGTATGCTCCTAAAGCTTATCTACAAATGTGTTAATAAATGCCTATTTTTATTGTAAGCATTTTAGGACAGAGTCTGTTTTTTACTACAAAGCTATACATCACCCAGCGTAGTAACAAGCTGGCAGGGCTACCTTCATATGATTAATGATTATAAACACCAAAGTGAGATGATTTGCCACTTTTGTCCAAGATGGAAGCAATTTACAGCCTGAATGATAGTGAAAAACAGACCCTGCAGATTCCTGGCTTACAATATCATCAGCCAACAAGCTTCACACAGTTATTAGTATTAGAAAACCTACTGTAACCTTCGCTCAGTGGGGAAAATGTTATGAAAGCTAATGGCTAGATGTGATGGGGAGATAATTTTAAAATATTAGGAACTAAGTCTTAGCACTCCCATTTAATGTCATCTAAGAAATCTCTCTGATCCTGTTTCAGGCTGTGCTGGTGTTACCTATTGTAGTGTGGAAAACAATCTTCAGATAGCTGTGCTGATAATAGGGGCTGAACATTATTTAATTCTAAACCGTAATTATTATAACATTCTAAATTATAATGGTAGTCTTCAAATAATGAGCTGTATTTAATAACATCTGGAGTGACCGTGTCACCTGATGTGTTCAAGTACAAGGTAGTACCAATCCTGACTACTGGACACTGTTCAATGTTTCCAAACTTCGTATCGTCAATGGACAATTCTTAAAGGTGAAACCACGCAGTCCTAAGAACACTTGGGAGAGGACTTACGGCAGGTTTACATAAGCAAGATCTCTTGTAAATCTTTCTCCTTTCGAGATTCAGCTGAAACCAGGATGAATTGACAGCATGACAGAAAGGAGCACACAAGAGCTTATAGAGTCCTGAAAAGATGATTTGATTTCCAGTCTTTGGAATGTTACAGCTATTCAGAGACACTGCAAAGTAATCTCTGGTAAACTGCCCATGATTGAAGCAAATGGGAGCTCACTGAATAGAGCCCTCTGCTCCTCACTAGGCTGAAACTCTCTACAGAAGTTCTGAATTAGGGATGAAGGGCTTTTTCTTTTCTTGTAACTCGCTCCTAATTTTCTTGTAAAATAGGGACAGGTAGCAATGAAATCTTCCATTTTCAAATATTTCTTGTGCCATTAAATACTGCTCAGGGAGCAAACAAGGCTTTCTGTTGTGGGTGATTTTTTAATGATGCTTTACTTTGCAGAGTCCCAGTAAGATTTCGTCCCCCGGTCGTGTTTAATGGAAAGCGATTCTTTTGCTCAAGTACTTTTTCACGTTTTTCCAATTTCCCAGCGACGCACCTGTCACAGCACGTTGTGCCTTCTTAATACATGTTTCAGATATCCTCATCTTCTTTTCTGATCAACTGGAGATAAAAGGGTGTCGGATGCTGCTGTAACCTTCAGCGTTTGTTATACATTGGTTCCATTTGAAATATAGTCCTTCCCTATGGCTTTTATTTTGAGAAGCATTTAGACATCTGTCTGCAAGACCAAACTACAGATCTTGAAATGGAATCTTATTGGAAATGAGCTCTACAAAATGCTTACGCAATACTTACAGAGTGTGGCTCTAATCTTTGTCCTCTTCTTTGTCTTTTGCTACTCAGAGTTCTTACCAATTTTTTTTCACAAAGCTTTTCTTGCATACAGAGCGCTGAAGAGGGTCAAAATGGGGGTTTAATTCTGTGCTGTGCTCATATGACATTTGAAACAAACCAGATAAAAAATGGGAACAAGTAAATTCTTGGATTAGTGACATTACTCTAAATCCATTTCTACAGTAATTCTTTCATTGTTAAACCACATTTAAATCTCTGAACATGTCTGATATACGGTATTAATCCTATGTTAACATGTTCTCTGTATAAGAAACAAAGATTCCAAACAAAACTAACAAGTGAACCTTGTAATTCATGATTTATTAATTTACATTGTCAGTACTAAAATGGCGATGGAGCTCACATAGAAGCTATAAAGCCGTAAGCTCTGAGTCAAAATAACTAGCCACACCTTGTAAGAAGAAGACCACAGCTAAGAAACCGGAAAATAAAACCATCTGTGAAAAACAATCTAGGGGGTAAACATCCAAAATGAAGCATGTCTTTACATGTTCCCTTCTATGCTAACATAATGAGTTTAAAGCACTAAAAATGTTCAAAGCAGCGAGCAGGGATTTTGAACTACATCAATCCCTCTACAAGAGTAGTCCCTCTGGCATCATAAAGAGCACTTACTTGAGTATGGCTCACAGGAATGAGATCAGAACACTAACAAAAGGAGGAAAAAAGAAGACAGAACTATGGTAGAAATATTTAGTAAATATAAAATAAAGAGCTTTTGAGTTCTGGGTTTTCTATTGCTTCAAGCAGATCTGGATAGGCACCCAGGAAAATCAATTTGCTTGCATAAGGACCAAGTTTATTTTACTTTTAAAAAGTCATCAGCATTCACGAGAGGAGGAATGCTGGTTTGAATCAGGCATGTTGCAAGCAGATGTTATGCAAGCTTCCCCAAGCAGCCCTGCCAGCGCATTGCGATCCTGAGTTATGACATTTACTACGGCTGCAGTCTGGGCCCTTTTTTTGGGCCACAGATTGATCTGTTGGTTTTCCCCAAATGGGGATGATATTCTTGTGATGCATATAAAAACCTAAAGAAGATCAACACATTATTTTTCATTTTCAGACCAGCAGCATGTGGACACCATATCTGAGTCACTTGGCCTATCAGCAGTACAGGGCAGAAATGGAGAAGTGCATAATTTGTCATGGTGTGTTTGTGATATTCTTACCAAACGTATCTCCTGGTTCATTCCCACAGTGTGTTTGGTGAGGGACAGGCTCTTGCACCTACCTTCTGTTCCTGCTTCTGAAGGACAAAAAGAAACAATTTCCAAATACCATTTTTTAAAAAAGGCAATAGGTTTTTAATTAAAATACTCCTTTAGCATACAAGCATATGAAATGGCTACATCCCTTCCTAAACTTTAAACAAATAAATTAAGAAAGGATATGGAACATAACAAAACTGATCTTAGAGAGCAGAACAACTATACATTTGAAAGACCCCACAGATTCTTCAACAGGAGATGAAGTACTGTTGCTAGTACACATTAAAAGCTCTGAATAAAGAATGTCAGATGAGAAAAAGACCACAGTTCCTACTCTGAAACACACTGTATTTCTGAGTATCTCATAAAAATGAAATTTTGTCCATGTTGACAGTAAGAGAATTTTTACTTGGAAGTCTGAATAGCCCATTTTCTTATTATATATCCTAATGTCTTGTGTATTTTGCATTTTAAAGTACATGCTTTACCATACTTTTTCAGACTTTTAATCTGAGTACGCAGGTAAAAAATAATAATAGTTTTTACATTTATTGTTCTTTAGTAAAAAGTACATTATTGCACTTTCCATCTTTACACAATAAAAATACTTTGATAAAGCTTGCTTGTGCCTAACAGCCTCATCTATGTGATCATTAATTTTATTATACTGTTCTTTTCTGTTAAAGAAGCAGAAAGCACTGAAATAACTTGCCCAGCGGTGCCAAACAAGTCCGTGTGAAAATTAAAAGGTTGAGACTTTGTCCCCTACAGCTCTGTGCTTCTATTACCTGGCTACACTTCTTTTATAAAGCTTTTGGTTTCAGGGCTTATGTGCAGGCACTGTGATAAATTCAATAAAGAGCAACAAGTTGTGGTCAGAGGAGTGATTCGTACTGAGCACCAGTGAGAAGGGGTTGGGTTACCGTTCATGAATAGTCTGAAAAACACTTAGGCTATCAGTGTACTCTAATACATACTATTCTTCTTCCCTCTAAAATGCCGTTATTGGATCTGAGATAGAGAAGTGATAGAAAAAAGCAGCTTTCCATCGACTGAGCAATGCACATCAAACCCAAGTTGAGACTACCTGGCAAAATACAGATTTTATTGGCGACTTGTTTGGCAGGCGAAGCAAGGACGCGTTCCTGATAGTCTGGCTATCAAGAGTATTTCTTGATAGTGAGACTCACCAGCCTGTGAAATAGTTTTCCACGGAGAATGGTGGAGATCCCTTCCTTGGAGCACCTGCTCGCCTAAGCTGGCATGTCAGTGACTGGAAAGAGCCACAGCTCGCCCGGGCGAGCAGAGCCGGCAGGCTCAAGTCCCCCAGGTTCTGGGGCACAGCACCCTTTTCGGCTGTAAACGGTGCCACCTTTCCCCCTCCGCGACCCTAGGGAGCCGCTTCTTCTCTGCCCTTGAACTCCTCAGCGCATCCTCACCCCTCGGTTTAAGCCTTCAGGAGGCGGCGGCGGCTCCACCGCCCCAGCGCCTTACGCCGGCACCACTGGGCCAGGCCCATTCAGCGGCTCGCCAGCTCCTGACAGGTTTCGGGCAGATCACGGCTTGG
>NW_010430423.1:0-6060 GCF_000710305.1 Buceros rhinoceros silvestris
GCACTCAGGCGAGGAGCAGACATCGAGGGAGGGAGAAAGCTTGTGGGGCTGGAGAGGAGTGTCACATCTCAGGGGAGAGCAAAGACAGGGGTGGTTAGGATGAGGAGAACTGAAAAGGAGCAGCAGAGGTGAAAAGGGGTTGAGAAAAAAGAGAAATAACTAGAAGAAAGAATATTAATTTAAGAATATTTGTGCATGGGTGGGAAAAAGAACCAACCCAAAAAAACCCCAACCAACCAACCAATCACGGATCCAGCCGCATGCAGAGTGCTCTATGTCTGGTCCTATTCTGCCTCAAAAACTTTTAAACTCTCCTCAGCTAACTTTGGGAAGCGAAAGCTGCATCTGAAGCACTAAGAAAACCCAAGGCTCTGCCATCTCTGCTGTCAGCTGCATACATTAGCAGTCCATAATGAGCCTTGCGGGGAATAGCAGGTATATTTGGGGAACTCAAGCCTGGATGGCGTCTCCATGCGATGCATTGACCGTGGTGCGCTCGCTGCGTAGGTGTGTGCTGCGCTTGGTGCCGCTTTACGTAATCCTCTCTTGCTATATAGAAAGAGTTGGGATCCTGGAGAACTTGTCCCACACAGTAACCCAGAAAATACCCCGCATGTACCAACTTCCCAGTATGATCACACTTTTTTTTGAGATTTATTTTAGCACAAAGGAATCATTTAATTTCAGCCCTTCGGTGATTTACTGTGTAAGTGCTCTTTGTGGAGTGGCTCTGAACTGACCTCAGCAACCCCAGAACTCGCGTCCCTGCTCTGAAGTGGCAGAGCCCCAGCTGCTACACTGATTCGTCCTTGCTCCCTGGACTTCGTTCGGTTAAGCTGTGATGATCTCCATCAGCTGCCATCAGAGCTCACTTTTATAATTGCTTTTACACAGTTAGGCTTAGGGCAGCAGCAGCCAGTCATGGCACAGGGCTGATCCCAATCACACACGAGGAGTTTTTAACATCTTCCCTCGCTTCGCTTTTTGTGTCACAGCAAACTCCACATGCCAAGCAGGGATTTGTTTGGCTTTACCATCTTCCACCTGAATTAGTGCCAGCTGGTGTAGTTGCAAGTGCCTGGGCTTTGCACCTTCCTCGTTTCATAACTTGCTGCTTTAGACGTGATCTGCCTGGCTGGCTGCTTCCTCACTTTTTAGGCTGTTTATGGCTATCACCTTCTTACTCATCACCTTACCTTGCCTTACCTATGACAGTGGTGACTCCAGCCTCATAGTCATCAGTGACCTCTTCCTTTTCCTCTCAATTTGCTGTGTTTCTGAGGTGTCTTCATAGGTTTTACTCATATATTTTCAAGAGAAGCTCCTCAGATACTGATACAATTTGTGAATTTGTGCACCATCCTCTAATTCCCCCAAGCTTTTCCTTGCAATGCTCACTAAAAATATTGGGCTGCTTGGGGGTAAGAACTCCTGCCTGTTGTGCAGTGTGGTTTTCTAGGTCACTATTCCTCTCTTTTCCTCTCAGGAAGCTTCTTGGAGTGACTTCCCTGATTTATATAGCACCTAGCATGATGGAGATTTAGCCTCTGACTTGGAACTCTTGGTCAAATAAATAATAAATCACAATAGCTTGCTGTAAAAAGATAGCTATTATGCTATTAGATATTAACAGTAAAGAAAATGTTTACCTTTTTCTGGATTAACTTTCATAATTAATACCAATAGGGTGCATTATTTTTCATAACCGAATCCATCCTAGGGAGATGAAGAACACAGTTCAAATTTTGGTAAAAATACTGTACAACAAGTAAATAATTATTTTTTTATTTTTAAAGTTTTGTTTGAATTTGTTTTTATGTAGTTCCCGTGCTTTTACTACAGCACGGAGGAAATGTACGTACCTGCTTTCTACTGCTGTGACCACACTAATAAGCCAGAAGACCTTTCTCCAATAGATCATTTATGTCTGAGAATCCTCAACAGACATAGAACTTCCACGACAGTTTCACATAGCCAATAGTCATGACATCCTGTTTCGAGGGTGATTGCTGAGATTTCTGTAGGCTTGTTAATGCTTTGTGGCTCTTTTTGTCCTGCAACATGCTTGTTAGCACTGTCTTACCAAAATGTTAATTTTTAGAGGACGGCTTTTAATAGGGCTTTTCAATCTGAGAAGGATTGTTGTCGTAGTCTAGTCTCATCTCTTGATGTAACCCTTATTTAATGACCCATATTAACGTTAATCTTATGTAGCTTTTTTTTTTCTAAAAGGCCACTGCAAATTTGCATTAGGGTGACCAACGGAAGACCTGGGATCTACAGTGATTCATCTCTGTCTCTCATGAACAAGAATATAGATGAACACCTTGCTGCAGGTGCAGTGTGGTAATTGTGTGTCCATGTCTCCCTTTTGAAGCTGAGAAACATGCTGGTGTGTCTTGCGTGACAGCATCTATGGATGACATACAGTTTGAAGAGGCTGCCAGCTACAAAATCAGCTAACAGTCACATGGTTTCATCCTAGAGATTCTTATTTGGCAGAGATAAACTGAGGTGTTACAAAATCTGAGATAGCAGAAGGGCAAACTCCCCATTATCATAGGTTTAAGTCTCAAAATTGCTCTTTTCTACCTGTGGTAGCCTGACCCACCCAGAAAACAGATCAATTTCACAGGTCAAAATTAAACTGAACTAAAGTTACTTTGACTTGGCAGCCTAGATAGGAAGTGAGAAACCGATGGCCCTGTGATCTTTGGCTCCAGTTAAAGTGAATGCTGCAGGCCACTGCTTATCTCTGTTAAATAAGGGATACAAACCTGTAATAGTTACTGTTTGAATTTTTTTTTTATTTGTGGCAAGTGCTCTTTCACTTTATTTGTTACCATCCCTTCCTTTTAGTTCTCTTAATAAAAACCACGTTCATGTAACAAAAGAAAAATGTTTTGCCTTTGAGATCACCAAATATTGACCAAATCTAAAAGGTAACACAGAATTTAATTTTTGTTTTAACCATTTTTCATGATTTTCTAAGGGATAAGAGACACTGTAAAATAAATAGCGCATTTATTCCTAAACCATATCTTCACAGAAACTTAAAGCCATTCCATTGTAGTTTTTGTGTGGTTTTAGACCTTGCAGTCTAGGAATTAGTAAGTGGTTATATGGGATGATCCCGGTTACACAGACCAATGCACATGTGGTTTTTCCGACTGTGAACCCAGCAACACTGGCTGTCAAAAACACAGCTGATGTCAATTTAAAACTTCGCAGTACACGAGAGTAAAATAAGCATCTGTTGACACATCTGAACATCGGATTCCTAGAGTAGTGGCCACCGGGATGAGAACTGGACCCAAAGAAGTGAACACAGTCATGCTGAATCTAGAACTCAGGAGAGTTTCCTGGTCTGTTTTACAAGATTAGTTTTTGTAAAACTGTTTGTCCTGCCTGTAATTGTTCTGTGTTTTTAATTATGTCCTTAGGAAAAAATGATGTTTGTGAAAACTGTAATCAAAGAGTCCTACAAATGAAGTCAGGGTAATGTTTTTCTTTCAGGCATAGATTTCAGACTTCAGTAGCTTCAGAGCAATTTTCTCTCCTGTTTCTGAGAGCAGAACAGAGCTTCTAAAATATAATGAAAATACTTTTCCTTCCAGATTTGTTTCCAAGTATGCCTCTAGTTCTCCGTCCATTTGTGGTGCCAATCTAGCATACAAGTATAATAATTCTGAAGAGGTTTCGGTAATTATTTTTCAGCCTCAGGTCATCCCTAAATGTTTGTAGCTTGCTGTGTAATATCCTAAACTTTGCCAGATCTTGTTGATTATACAAAATCTTGCGTAAATAAGAGAGCTCTTCTATCTCCCTCCAGTAAATTAAAAAGTATTGTAAGTTACCTGCCGTAAGGTTTCATTTACCTAACTCAGGTTACCAAATGTTCTGTGAGGATTAACTCTTCTGTGCATATATTTTTTCAGCTGACACGGAAACAGAGATATCCACAAATGTATATTTTGCAAAACTCAGGTTTATGCCATGACAACAAATAAATCCCCCTTCCTTGTCTTTTATTATGCAGCAGTTAAGTGTCTGTAAGGACATCTGATTTTAAATTACATTTATTTAAATTTTGTTAGTGATCCCTATGTGAATCATATCGTGTTCATTCTGCTGTATTTCAAAAGCTTTCCACCAGTTAGAAGTGTAAGTGTGGTGTTCTGTGACTTTGGTCCTTGCATATCCGTTTAAATGCCCAAGCTGATCAGCTCTCTTGGCTTCAAGAAATCAGATTGTCCAAAATCAGAATATGTGATACAATGCAAAGCATTTGATTTTGAAACAGCTCCCAAAAGTATTTGAAAAGGCATTTCTCTCTCATACTGTCTGACCATCCCTGTTCTGACATCTTCATTTTGTGACATGGCCATGGACCCCAGAGGACAACACATTTCTGCACTGAAATGTGAGTCCAGCTGCACAGACTGCTTGGAACACCAGAGGAAATGTCAGTCGGTCAGGGAATCTAATGTCCATGGAGTCCAAACTCACCTTGTTGAGGGACGGGTGTTTCAGGCTGAGATCTCACCCAGTTTTGTTCTCTTGTTCCCACCCTGAAGTTTCCTCAAAGGCAGGCAGACCCAGGCTTACCTTACTCAACCTCTTATGCAATGTTGTCACTCAGGAGGGGAGGTCACCAGGGATTGTCTGTGTCAAAGGTTAAATAAACAACCTTTAAGCAGAAGAACAGCACCCTGCCTGAGATTGAGACCTTGGCAGTCCTTGCTGGGACCTCATGGACAACCTGGTGTCATGATGTTCTTGACAGGGACCATAGCGTCCTCTGCAAGTATCTGCAGACTGTGAACTCTCCTTCTTTTAAGGGAAGCCTCACACTCACTATCAGCGTGTGTCATGTTCAATCATAGTATTTATCTAATGAATATATTCTTTTTTCGCCTTGTACTTGTCACTACCTTTACTGCTGTGTTACTACAATCCTCTTGGGAGTTTTAGGACAGATACAGAGGTGTTTCAGGATACCTGACCAAGTTCTGTCTCTAAGGCTTCTAAAGCCTTTCTACAAGACTGTAATGTTAGCTTCTTTTCCAAAGTTAAACATAAATACAGTGTTACTGTTCTGAACGCATTTGCCTTTTTGTAAATGAGCTGGTGGTTCCTTTCTCTGTGCAGTTTAGAACTATTGCATTAACGATTGTGCTTTTTCTTTGCAGTGAATGACGGGAAAACTCCCTCTGAATACATTCTTCAAAAGCCAATGAGTGCTGTGTATCTGCAGATGGTCTTAATTCTTTCCTCTAACCATTTTTTCCCCCTGTCTACTCAAACGCTTCCACTTGTGTTCTTGAACATGAACAAGAAAGAGAAAGTTTTTGTGTAGCTGGTTGTCCCAGTCTGGTACTATAAAGGAGCAGGATTCCTATTGACCATTCTAGTGTTTGGAAACAATTCATTTGAACTTCTGGTATTGAGAGAAGCAATTTAAGAAAAGCCTTACTTTACCTTTAAATGTCAAAACCCTATCCATGAAATCAGGAAAAAATGATAAAGAGATTTTTTTTTTTTCGTAGACTGGGGTCATAACCATCCCGCATCCTTAGCTGTAAATGCCTATTTCATAGGTACTCAAGTGGCATAAGTTATATTTTGCAGTTTTAGATGGAGCTAGCTGCATTTTGCCTGCTCTGGGACTAATTTTTAGCAGCTGTAAGTCAGTGTAAATTCCCTGAAGGCAGTGGCCTGATGCCCAGTTATTTTGGCTGCGGTTCTGACTTACTGTGCACATCATGTCCTTTTACTGCCCTGCTCAATAAGACGTTAGGGGAAACTGCCTTCTTTCCACGCTTTCAGCATTGCCTTGTGTTAGGGGTTTGAAAGTAAGGGTTACTTTTGTGATCAACACATAACAGGTACTTTGGACATTCCAGAAGGAAAGAAATTAACTTCTTATTTAAATTTGATTCTATGTAGGTAAAAATATGTAGTTCTACTAACGGGGAAGGATATTGTTCAGAGGTATGCTGTTAGAAGGGACATGCTGCAGCCCTGTTCTTGGCCAAAACTTGGAAAGTGAACTCTTTC
>NW_010430423.1:6155-26497 GCF_000710305.1 Buceros rhinoceros silvestris
CTCTTTCCCCATCCTTCAAAGTCAAAGAGCACTTTTGACTGGGATTATTTCCTCACATGCATGAGTCTATATGCTACAGAATGCACATGGGGTGTATCTCGTGTGGTTTTGCAGCTTGATGTTCTCAGTGACTCGGTGTAACTCACAGCAAGATGTGCCTTTGAGCAAAAGCAGAATCTAGAACTATTTCCTGGGGCCTGGAACACACCGGTTGTCATACAGACATCAACAGGGAGAAGGAATCCTGGTATTAAGCTTAGGCAGTTTTCTGAGGGACTAAAATTGTTATCAAGCCTGAATGAAGTCTCACTGGTGAATCACAGAGTTAAACATTTTTCAGTGCATTTGCAGTACAGTGTGGAAGACACAGGCTGACTAATGAAATTTTCTTCACTACTATTAGGAATACCTAGAGAGGCAGGTTCAATTCCTTATTAATCTACTTGATTACATACCATAAGATACTATTCTTCTTAACAGGGTTGGACAAATTATCACCATCAAAGCAAAGGTGAACAGAGCATTCAAAACCAGCATGGAGGTGAGAGATCACCACTCTTATTTCTATCAATATTTAAAGAGTAGAAGAGAGGTGAGAGGAGTAGAGGAACATAACATGGGTCTGGTCTTACTTGTTTCAGAAGGAGCTTTGAGCAGATATCTAAACAACAACACTGCGTAATGAAACTTTGGTTTCATATGACTATTATAATTGCACATTCTCTATAAGATAATCCATGTCAAAATAGGAAATGAAACCTGAAGAACTTAAAAAGTTTGGCAGGTGTAATGCACAGGATGGGTAAGTGATGGTGGTCCAGTCCAAAGCTTTTGACCTCTAAGCAGTCTTTGGGTGAGATAGAATCCACTGAACAGGTGGAGCTCTAAGTATTTTTGAAACTTCTGAAACAAAAATATTTATCTCAGGTGTATTCATATTGCAACAAGTATGAAGTGCATTGCCCAATCCCTCACTTGGAATCAGAATTAAAACTTAGGGGTACTTTTCTCTGCATTGTGTCAAAGTCCAGTTCTCATTAATATTAATGGCAGTGATACATCTCAGGGAATGTATTCCAAAAGATTCTAAAAGTTAGAAAAAAATCAGAAGCTTTGATGCATATCAGGCCTGTCTTACAGGATCAAATAGAGTGTTTCACCTGCAAGTGTTTCACTGTGTTTTATGCAATTATACAGACTTTTTTTACTCATAGATCTTAGAAAGATTCAGATGGGGACTCCAAATGACACACAAATAAATAGAAAGACTTATTCATAAAACTTAATCTAATCTTGTTGGGTAAAATCTTTCATTTTACCCAACAAGTGGTACTAAACATACATACACAGTTGTTGTACTGAATTATTTTTCAAAGCTCAGTAAGTATTCTGAGGTTAAGTGTTCAGAGTTGTGTTAATGATAGAGCAGGTTTTTACCTTTTTTCTTTTAGGTTTAAGAGAGTGGATGTGACTAATCTAATAAACATTGCACTGTTTTGTCTCAACTCAACTGACAATGCTGTAAACAATCTTTTTTGTCCCATTTCTCCACTATATCCTTCCTTTAGGTTGGCATCAAGGTTACGGTACAGGACATTTTGACTAATGTTGAAAAAATTGTGAGTGTGGCATATGCAACATACGTAGCCAGACCACTTGGTGCTGGAAAGGTATTCTGTTTTCTTCTCTGCTTGAACTTACTGGGACTGAGTTTCTGTGAAATAACCCAACTTCTCTAGTTGTGAAATACAGGAAAATATTCATACCTGTTAATTCTGATCAGTAGTAGGAAAAGAGCGTGAACTCCAGAATTTATGGAGTTTCCACATTTCTGCTCTGAAGTTGTTCGGCTTATTTTTTATTGTTTCCATTTCTCTTGCATGTTTGCTAGTAATAGAGCTAGTGTCTTTGTAAGAACTGCAATATTGACAGAAGCAAGTGCTGGAAGTGAGACCCCTATTAGTCTGCATCATCTCTCTCCTTTTCAGAAACTGATCTAAATACCTCTTGAAACCTGCAAGGATACTGGGGGTGGGGGTTTCTTTATCCTTCACCTCCCATTTTGATGAGGTTGTTCAGACATCACTATTCAGATAAAAAACATTATTTTTAAACTAGCTTCCAAACTAAACTAATTTTTTGCCATTTATATTAATTAGTTTTCATGCTGATGTTGTTTCTTTTCCCCAGTGTTTGACTCCCCAGTGTTTGAGGTATTTAGAAATCAGTCACAGTACTAGCCATCTTAATCTTTTAGTTGAAGCATCTGGAAAAAGCTAGGAATCTCTTGAGGAAGGCCAGAAAGGAAGCACGGAAACTGCAAGAGGGTTTGAGTGAAGACTCAAAGACAGAAACAGTAGCAGCATCACTGCAGGACGCAAAATGTTGAAATTGTGTTGCAGTGCTTGTGCATTATTTCAATAGACAAGCTAGACCATGTAGGCAAATCACACAAGTGACTGTGCAATGGCACCTCTGCAGTATTTATCTAAGTATAATAATTTTCTTAAGCCAGTCCTGGTTTGGATTCAGTTTGTCATTGAACAGACATACATGGGAATTTGCACTTGAGGGAAAAGAAGACCTGATCTTGGTAAGAGAAGCATGCGTGTCTGAGCACAGGTAGTATTTTGGGCATAAATGTGTAAAGTCTGAAGCTGCACTGAGTGCTGGGTGTTCGTGTGTTTCTCCTCCTCTTTGGAAAACCAGTGCTTCTTCAAAAGTAGGTCAAAATAGGTGGAACAGACTATGTGAGTATGGAGTGAATTGCAAAAAAGGGAGTGGGCTGTTTGTGTAGTGAGTGGGCTCTGGGATGCACATTCCCACAGACTACACCACTGATCAGTGCAACAGTGCAGATTATTTTTCTGATAGAAAATTCAGTACTCAAACCTTCATATTAAGATCTTCTTTTCTTCTTTCCTTTTTTTTCTTTTTAAATGAAAACTGACTTAAACTATGTTTGCTCTTATGGATGTTTGCATTTAAAAGCTAAAAGCACTTTGACATTGAGTTTTAGCAAATGATTCTGAAAGGATAATGCAGAGTCTCTTGAACTTTAACTTGGCACTTGTTTGTATTAATAGAACTTGTCATCCTGGCAGTTGATAGCAAAAGGTTGTAGAAATTGCTGATGCCATTTGAAGTTCAAAGTGCACTTTGTTATGATTATGGCATTCGGAACCTTTTTTTTTTTTTTTTTTTTTTTTTTTTTTTTTTTTTTTTTTTTTCTTTTACATTTGCCTAGATTGAATTAGAACCTGTAAGGCTTCTGGCTGCAGAAGACCGCCTGGACCACACCCTGGCTATTGAGAGAAGAAGAATCCGGCTGGGCTATGAACAGGTCTTTCAGAACCTAATGGAGGAGAGTAATAAAGAAGATGATTACTGTGGTCAGCATAGAAGATGGAAACAATTACTCGTGAGCAGCTGGAAGGGATGAAAAAAGCAGACAAAACACTTGAGCAGAGCCCCTTGAGTTTGTGGTATCATGTAGAAAAGCACGTGCTAGATTCGTGAGGGTGTGTGGGACGGTTGTTCTAATAGCGTGGTATCTTGTTGTCTTTCAGAAATTCCAGATTTAAAAATGCAGAATTGAAGGCCAAGCATGCATTTAAACAGATGTGAAATGCAGATCTTCATGTAGGTTATATGTATGTGCTTTAGCAGTTCACACAAACTTTACAATATGGTAATAAAGTACTATGACACTAGTTCAAACGTAGATAAAAGGACAAAATTCACTCAGGCTTATGACAGTGTCTTTGCAAGAAATGTTTATGCCGTGAGATCATTGCCAACAAGCGGAAAAAACTTCATCACTTGGAGGCCAAAACAGTTAAAAAAACCATTTTAAACAACTCATGATCAAATTAGAAAAATTGAGCCAAGAAACAGATTCATCTTTATTTCTGATAGTAATCTCTGTTCTTAAAGACAGTTATGCTCAAAAGTTGCTGAGTTCCCCTGCAAAAGACATTATTCACAACAGTTAAGAACATGTTGGTATTTGGAAAATCAGAGCCGTAACTCTGTGTGTAAACAGTAGACATCATGTGGTTTTACTGAGGAAAGATGAAACCCAGTGTAAACATAAATTCTAGTCTTACAATTTAATAAGATTGTGTAGAGCTGAAGAGACTTGTTTGCTACAAGCAAACAAGGTATTTGTCTTCACAGTAAATGTCTCACAGAAGACAGCTTAATACCATGAAAGATAAATCAAAGGTTGAGAATTTTGGTTTCCTAAACCTTGCCTGGAAACTTCCTTGGAGGATCTTATCGTTGTTAGTACTAATTCATCCCCTAAAGGGGACAGAACAAGCAAAATAAGGACAAGAGAGAAGAAAACACTGTGTGTAAAGGCTGCCAGGTAGCAAAATAGCTATAAATCATATCCAGAAACTGAAGTTTTTCTTCTGCTTGGATCTTATGCAACAACTTAAGTAGGTTCCAACTGCAAGTTAGTCAGATGTGTCCACACATTTATGTAATCATAAAGTTAGCTAATTATGGCAAAAGTCAAAAGTACAATTCAGGTCAAGTACCTTCTAGCACAGATGCGCACTTTTAAAATGACTGGCATCATCTCATGCCCAAATCTGCTGTTATAAAACGCAACTGAATAAACAAAGATTAGAGTGAGGATGTGTGGGGGGCATTTCAAATTGGAAGTGCTTAGATAATGGAAGGTGGTTACTGATTCAGATCACTATTTCTCTCTTTCAAGTGTTCTGTGTTGTCTCTGGTAACCACAGGGTTTGTAATAGATAAGAAATAATCATGTCATACTCTAGCCATAATCAGACACATTTGCACAGGTGCAAATGTGATGGTGATCAAGATTTATGAAAGGCATTTGAATAAGTGATAAACTCCATTAGAGGTCACACATAGCAGCCACAAATAATCACAAGCACTGAGTGCTGAGCCTGTTGGCTGCCTGCACTCACAGGTAGCCAAGTTTCACAGTAGCTGCTTCTGACACAGCTTCATTAAAGGATACAGTGAGGGCTGTGAAGGATCTCTGTGCTGTGATAGACTGCAGGGTGCACCATCCCCTACCTCTGCTGTCTCTTGGAAGAACAGAGTAAATAATCTTCAGCATCTTGCTTCCCTTGCAAAGAAAGAGGCCTTCTGTGTCTTTTATTTTTTTTTTCTTTTCATTGTGTCTGAAGCAAATTGCATACTTCAGTAACTGAAGGTGTCTTCTTCAAAGTTACAAGCTGAAATAATTCATTAATGCATTGCTGCTGTATTTCAGATACTTTTGAAGAGGAAGATGCAGTTTCAGCTGACCTTACTCATGTACAGAGTATTGAGCTTGTCCAGCCTCCTCATGCAAACCATCATGGAAACACTTTTGGTGGCCAAATCATGGCTTGGATGGAGACAGTAGCAAGTATTTCAGTGAGGTACTTTTCTACATCATAGTCTTTGCATATGGTTCTAAATGGGTGTGATTTTAATATCTAGGGTTTCACAGGGATTTATTTGATGAAAAATATAGACCCAAACATTTGTGGCTTATCTTCCTCTTCAGATTGCAGGAGACCTTTGAACTATCTATGCGGTACTGTTCTCACAGCATGCTACTACCACTGTGGGAGTCAGGTATTATTCTTCTTGTGTTACACATGCAGACCCTAAGGCAAAAGAGGTTATGTTATTCTCCCAAGATTCTCTGCAGAAATTCAGCGTTGATCGTAGGAATAGAAACTCGGCCTTGTTGTGGTTAGTACAGTGTTTTAAAAGCAGGCTTAGCTGTTAAGTTAGGATAAAACCAATACTGACCCTGTATCCATTAAATATCCCAAAATGAAGAACCTTCTAAATGTTAGTCTGCAGATCTTTATGGCAGGAGAATGGATAACTCAGAGAAGAAGAATCAAAAGAAGCAGGTTCTGTTTTCTTGGTTCATACACACACAGAATGGATCCATAACCTTCAGCAAGTCACTTAACCTTTCAAGTCCCACATCCTATGGGTTGTAATATTTTTAGCAGTTTAAAGGGCTCTGGTATCTTCAGGTAACAAGTATGATGTTTTTCTGTGATGCTGCCTGATGCTGCTTGTCAATATGGGCTAGGCATATAATAATTTAATTTCTTTTCTCCTAGAATGAAAGCGTTGTTTTTCTCCCTTGTTATTCTTGGACTCTATAAAGAGCTTCTTTGTAACTGAAACTCTCATTAGTTTCAGTTTAAATTCTCCTGGCATACCAAGTGACCTAATTCACTGCCGGGATGTTAGATATGTTTTAGCTTTTTAACTTTAATAATTAAATGATTTTCCCATTGATTATTTATATAGTTTTGATTTGTAGCTAGTAGTTGTACTGATAACAACAGATTTTTCTGTAGTGATCGGATAAATGGTTTGCCTCAGTAACATTAGAGTGTACTAACCTTACTCCAGTGTATAATTTCATGGACTTCAAAGGAATTGCTTCAGATTTTTGCCATATTATGACCCGAAATGTTTACCTCTTTTCATTTGATAAATTCTACAAAATGAGAGTCACGTTTAGGTTTAAAAAGGGAAGGAAATCAACAGCAAAGCAAGTACTGGAAAAAATGTCTTTGAAATAATGAATGTCAGACATGATTTGTCATGTTGAAAATTTCAGGAATAATAGCTGGTGACAGAGGCTTGTTGAAAACAGAGATTTTGTAGCTTATGCTTGAGAAATAACTAGTCTCTCTACAAAACCTTTTGTAAGGCTACTCACAATTAGACCTGACCTTTGAAGGTGCCAGTTAAGAGTTGCTATGGCCACAAACTCTGATGGAGGAACAGAAGAGGAGGGCTAACCCTTGACAAATAAGTTCCTAAGGGCGTTTTAAAGGTTACTCACCCTCCTTCTCCCCTCTCTCCCCTAAACCCCCAACTTTTTTGGGTGGACAGTAAATGAAAATTTGCAGGTAACAATAAAGCCATTTGAATATTAGTGATATTAATTTGAACTGGATCTATACTTTCTTATTTCCTACTCTTGCACTGAAAGCATTCAAGGCATAGTTTTCCAGCAAAAAATGGAATATTTAGGCCAAATTTCAGTTTTGTTTCTCTTTTATTTTCAGTAATATTGTGTTTGAATCTTTATAGTGAACATTGTAAATAAGATCACCATTTAGTGTTTTAAATGAAAAGAGCAAATTATTCTTCACAAAATTACCAAGTCATTTGAATGTATTAGTCTATTAAAAAGATGTCCCAGTCAATTAATTAGCTACAGATAATTGTGTGCATTTAACAATACTGGTACATTAGTTTGCAGAGTGTAGTTGAATTAAAAGCTAGGAAATCTACAAAGCTGTATTTTCAAGTTTAAAAATTGCACAATGGAAAATCTATTCTCAGAGTGTGGGTTTCTTACTGAGGCTTTCTGCACACATGCATGAGGGCAGAGGGTGTTTTTTCAAAGTCTAAAAATAAATGGCATTATTGTATATTGTTCCCTATTCATGGGATGCAGAGATCCCAGTAGAGTCAGACTTTGACTACATTTAGAACTGCTGAAGAAACCTAAATTTTGCGCACTTTGCAGAGCTTGCAAACCAGATCCCAATTCCACAAACCCTTAAGCTGTATTTGTACTGCAAATGTTTTTTCTGGAACATCTGTGAAGGTCCAAGAAGCAATGTATTGTTGGAATTCCCTGCAGCAGATGACCCAGTATTGCAAAGCCTTCCCTTTTGGAATGTAGCTGGATTTGATCAGCTGTGTATCTGTTTGTCCACTTTACCAAACCAAACAGCAGCTTTGCTGGTACACTCATGTGGCACAGACTATCTTCCATACTAGACCAGCAAAGTTTTACCAGAACGGCTACAGGCTATTTCATAAGCAGTTCAGAGAGATCCAGGAGGTCAAGCCAGCTGAACCTGACTGCAATTTCACACAGTATCCCTTTGTGGGTGCAAAGATGAGTTCCCCAGCTCAGCACCAGTGGCGAACTGCACATAGTTTACTAAACCAGACCAAATTAAAAAAAAAAAAAAACAACTCTGCATTTAGCAGTTATATGAGAAGTTTTATATTCTTATTTCATGTAACAGTTGCAGAAAACATCTGACAAGGAAGCAAAAAACTATGAATATTAAGAAGAATAGATCAACATTGCTTTGCTTGAACACTGTTTCTGGTGCTCAAACTTTCTGCTCAGGTTTCTTTTAATTGTTTAAAGGCCTCATGATCTGGCATTTTTACACACTGAGCAATATCCTACTCCCCAGGCAGCCATATAGAAATTAATGAAACTCTTTGAAGTAAGTGGTTACGCTGTAGGTACGGGATTCATGGTCTGGCTCCTAAAGAAGGTAGTATCAAGCAGCGAGAATTAATTAGCTGGTGTTTGTAAAGTGTGCTGAAAATGAAACAGCGTGATGTAAGTGGTATTATTGTGTTTGAAGCTCAAATTACAAGCTCTTGGAGCTGAAAATGTTAACTCTGTTTCAGTGGGTTATGGGATAAACTACCCACTTCTATCCTAACAACAGAGGTTCTTTAACAGAACTGTATGTTTTGCTCTGTCTCTGTTGCTTTCTTTTTCAGCCGCCTTCGTCGTTCATATCCCATCTTGAAATCCGTCAATATGTTTAAATTCCGGGGACCGTCCATGGTGGGTGACCGCCTCGTGTTCAATGCAATTGTGAACAATACGTTTCAGAATAGGTAAAGCTCCTCATCTGCTTGTCTTCCTGGAGTTCTCCAGCACCAGCCTAGCTGTGTGTTTCAGGTTTCAGCTATGAGTAGGATTTGTATTATTAAATTAATTATTCTTCAGCTGGAGCTTTGAGAGATACATCTATATCTAAATGTATACCTGTATCTATATATCTGTATCTATCTAATTGATATCTATGTCTATATATGCTTTTTTTTTACTTTTCTGAGTGAAAGTTTTATTCTCTGACTTTCTTTAAATTAATTCTGAATTTAAAGATCATATGTAACCAAATCCCAATCCTGAAAACTCAGAACATAAATATCACTTGGAAATTCAGGGATTTTCAAGGGTTGAGTTGGTCCCACAGCTTTGATTCTTTAGAAGACCTCAGCTTCATACCAGCATCTTCTTGGCATGGCACCTGTTGACAGGTCTATTTATTGCTGGTTTCTGGCAAAATTAATGTTTTGTTTTGTTTTGTTTTGTTTTTTCCCAGTGTTGGTTTGGGTGTGCGCAGAGGTGAGGCTTTGCCAGTTGCAGTTTGAAATAAATGGCTATTTCAGCACATGCTGAAATTTGTCTTTAGTGGAATATATGGTCACTATAAGCATGAAACATAGATTCTGGCACACTGAATACCTGCTCCTGGAGTTTAGTGGTGTGGCTGTTGACCAATGGTGCACAGATCTGCCTGCTAATGGTTCCTCTCTCTTTGTCTCTTCTATGCATGTACTATCTCCTCTGCAGTTTCAGGGCTACTGTTGTGTTTGCCTCACAGAGAATGACTCTCCTCTGACATTTGTCAAAGGGGGAGAGGACCTCTCCGCTAGGCTGTTTCCCCACCTTCAGGAATGGCACTTTGGGTCAGCAGACTGTCTGGTTGTGCCAGCGGTGTGACATAACTCACATGGAGCCCCGTTCAAGTAGAAGAGTACATTCAGAAGTTGCAAAAGGTGTAGCCAGACAAGCTACAAGAAGAGAGAATTAAAGTAATTTCTCCTCCAAATTTTCACATGGGACAAATATTATCCTAGCTGTTTTGTCACTGGTTTTGTAGGTATGTTTGTTCACCACAGGATGCCAGCAGGGCATGAATTCCCTTCATACTATGCTCCTGCTAAATGTCAAATCAGTATAATCCTGTTCACTTCTGCTGTCTGTTCTCACAGTATGCTTACTGGTGTCATGTTTTGCTCCTTAACTCAATTATCACTCTTTTTATTAAAACACTGTTTAGCTAGTGCCACCTTTTATTTTACTTCTGAAATGTGTCTGAGTAATTTATTTTGTATGCTGCAGAAGGTATTTGAGTCAGGCTTCTTGTACATAGGAAAGTGTACAGAAGTCCTTTTTAGTATGTCTCAGAGCTGCTTCTGCATCGCTTGTAGTGGTTCAATAATTAATTTAAATTTTTATTTCAGTGTGGAGGTTGGTGTCCGTGTAGAGGCTTATAACTGTGAAGAATGGATCAAGAACCAAGCACGGCACATTAACAGCGCATTTCTCATTTTTAACACTGTAAATGACAAATGAGAGCTGCTCACCTTCCCCAGAACCAAGCCTACTACAAAGGTCAGCTCTCATTCTCAGGAGCAGAATGAATGCATACATGAGATTATGTGTCCAGCCCAGCACATTCCATGTCACAGAGCAAGCCACTATAACCTTGCTGGGAAAGCAAGTTCTAACGGGGCTATGCACTGAAATGCATCTTCTTGCAGAAGAGAACACCTCTAAATGAAATGTTTGCCTTTGGGTGAGAGGTTTATCGTCATTATCTGCAGTCATCCAAAACTGAGGGGATAGTCATGATCAGAAATTCTGTAGTTAGTTGTTGAGCAGGGAAGCAGAATCTGCTTTTTGCAGATTTTTGCACCTGACTGTATCTGTATTATGCAATCTTCACTGACTAGAAGCTGCCCAGACAGCAAAGAAGTGGCTGAAAAGCTTAAGTATCAGTGAATAAAGATATTTTGATAAACCCTCAATGAAGAAAAGAATAGAGTTAATAAAGAAATGTGTAGGAATCAAATTCCATGACATGGGTGGACTTTCTGGTTCCTTTGACATGGAGATCTCAGAAAGTGTTTCCCTCAAAGTGGTTCGTGAAGCACTCGGAGCAGTTTGAATGCTATTCTTGAATTACTTGCTGTGATGTCACCTGTCGTTAACCTTACTGCTCCAATTATAAGATTTTTAGAGAGCCAGCAAAGACAGAAATTAAAGGATTATTTAACATCAGTGAACTTATATTTTATAGGACAGCAAATGGGCAATTAAATCAAGGTGTTCTTTGTACTAGCTGAGGCAGAAATGTTCACTATACCCTTTTCAGGCTGTTCCAAGAGGATAAAAATGACTCTTACTCTTAAAAAAAAAACAACAAAAAAACCCCCAAAAGTCATAACAGCTTAGCTTCTGTCAGAAAACCAATGCTTCCCTTAAAGACCTGCCTAGAGGGGCATCTACAAGCTAAGCATCAAGATAGGAGCGTGTACACCCATTCCTTCAGAGTCAAGAAAAAAAATCTGGGAAAATTAGGATGTGCTCAAGGTAGTTTAAATTGTCAATGGTCATTTGACTGATAGATGGTATGGCAGTGCTCTGCAAAACAGGTAAGAGATGTCTTTAAAAAATATTATGTGGAACTTGGTTTAAAGAAGGCTGAGATGCACTAATCTGGAAATTCTTATTCCACAAGCTACACACTAGCTCCTAAAAGCAGAGAAAAAGAGGCTTTTTCCAAAGTAGCAAGTTCTACGGACCTTCAACACAGTCTAGTGTGGTGTATACTCTTGGCTTGCAAAGGGAAAGACCTGCACTCTTGAAGGGCAGATCGCATCTGTTTGCACAGTGCTTGCTTTTGTGTCCCAGATCCATGTGTGCTAAACCAGGAATTCTTCCATGCTTCCTTCATACTTTGAACATCAGGTGATGATGAACTGGATTAATAGCTTATTTGCTGGGTGGCACATTTACGAAGAGTAGAATGTGTGTAGTGCACTGCCCAGTGGCCACTGCTTTAATATCAAAACATGCAAGGTGACACAACTTTTTTTTAGATTGCTTTTGTGACCTCAGGAAATATTGTCAAGTCAAAAGTGAATCACTGACTCGGGTTAATCTGGGGAAAGACCAATTTACAGAGTGTTGTGCATCTCTAAGAAACAGATTTTAGTTGTCTTTTTTAGAGGATGTTCTGAAATAATCAGATGTGTTGCTGTCTGGCTTACTTTTACGAAGGGTGGTATGAGGCGATACCATGGAGCTATTGCCCGAAGGAGAATTCAACTAGCCAGGTATTGTTGGGTTACAAGGATAACTTGATTTTTCTAATGTATCCTCTAAAAAAGTGATCATTTGTTGTGTAGTCAAAGTCTTCTCGAACATAACTGTTACCTTAATGTCACAAATAATTGTGCCAGAGTTGCACTGAAATTATTAGAGGCTACTCATCTCAAAAATACCTTGCTGTCTAGGTTATTTTGATCCTCATCTTTCTTGGCAAGAAAAAGAATTTTATTGCAAACCTGTCATGCAACAGAAAATTGATAAAATATCTGTAAAGTACTTAGAAGACACTTAAGGCTATAGAAATTACTGTTTCTAGCATATATAGAATAAAGTATAAAGGATCAATTCATGATACTATTTTTCTTTTGAACTTTGTTTTAGAAAATGCATTTTGTCCGCTAAAGAAGACAAACCTTCTGATCTCTGGGAGAGAAGCAACCAGGTCATCTGGGTATAAAAGGGTGCATCAAAGGGTGCATTTGAACATATTTTCAGTGTGTAAAACAGTTATTCAGGCCCTATCATTTTCCAAAGTGGACCTTTTGTACTTAAGTGTTATGATAGTCATGGAGGAATGGATATATGTGCAATAAGATGAACATTTTTTTACTTCTGGAAAAAGAGAGTAGATGCTTCACTTTTCCTAAGTTTCATACCAAATGTAAATGTCAGTAAGATAGACTCTTTTAACAAATGGTGCCGTAAGCAGCTGAGTGTTAAGTTTTCCTGCAGATTTATATCCCAGTGTCCCCAGTTTTTAAACAGCTGAATTCTCCTGTAGAGGAATTAGTTTGGGGTTTTTTTTCCTTTATCCAGGAAATAAAAAAAAAAATATTTCTCAAAAATTGCTGTAAGGAGATGATTTAGTAAATGCAAAAAGTGGGAGAGAGACATGGCAATACTAACAGGCAGATGAACAGTGAAATAACTTGAATTAACTTTGTTTCTATGGGAAAGAGACGTGAACATGTATTATGTTCTTTCCTAGACACGCTGCATCAGGTGGTATGTTTTTCTGGCTTGAACGTGGTAGGCCATCGAATGTGCCTGTGTCAGTAAAGGAATTGTGATGAACCTGAGTTTAGATGGATTTATAGACACCCTAAAGTTGTTACAGTGTCAAATTTTTGGGGTTAAATTTTCATTGCATTTCAGATCTCAGTAGCTCTCAGAAATTTTACTGGGTCTTTTTCCATTACCTGATTAAATAAATAATTGAGGATGTAATGTAGGAAGTGATTTGCTGTTAACGGTAACATCTTCACTGTTTGCAGCAGCATTTCTTTTCTGCAAAACAGTAAGCATAAATATGAACACAATGATAAAAATTACTTACTTAAGATTTATTTAGTATTGAATTAAAACCTGTCATTAAAGACTCTAAGGCTGTATTCTCCTTATATCGTGGTTAAATGAGAACTCCATCCACTGCAGTCAAGCATAAATAATGGATATATTTACACTTGCTCTGTTCTGAACCTGCTGTGTATAACAATTGCCAAGATAGACCACAGCTTGATAGCAATGAAGAGGTTAATTTTCTAGTCGATTTTAATTACTTAGGAGGAAGATGGACAAAACCATGAATTTAGTGGTCTGAGAGGTTACATGTATTATCTCTCTGGTGCTCAGTTTTTCTGCACTGCTTTATAACCAGAGAAGCCACAAGTAGTATTTTGTTGTTGTTTAATTAGGGTTGTTTTGCCATCAGCCATGTAAGCACATAATCTAACTACTGAAACTGTTTAATTCAGAAACTAGTGGGCTGTGTTGTCTGGAAGGAAAACACTTACGGAAAACACACATTTGTTTGCAATTGACGAGTAATGATAGAAAAAGAGCATCTAATTTCTGCAGTGTTTAGTGAACTCTACCTTTACCCCTTCATTTTCAGAAACGTATCTTACTTTTCAGGCATATGTGGGTTACAGCAATATAGCTGTAATGATAACTGACACAGCTATCAGCAAAACCAGGATGGGAAATAGCCAGTACACTGGATGATGTAAGTGCATAATCGTGGAGTAGCTCCGTAGCCCTTTACTTACGTTTCACTGTAAGAGCTAGGCAGAGAAAAGCAACGTTTCACATTTGTAAATAAATACATTGGCTTGACAGTGTTTAGTTTTACTGTGCCTAGGACTGAAAACCAAAGCTCACAGAGTTTCCCTGAAATGTTGCAAAGCAACCTCTCGTTGTCCAGAGTGCTGTGCAACCTGGAGGTGCCATGGAGTTCTTCTAAGATGGTCCAAATGGCTGGTGAACATAGGACTTGGGATCCCAGAAGGGCCAGCTTGCCAGCAACTGACTGGTTGTGCTTGTTGAACAACACACAGGAGAGTGTGAAAACGCAAACCCCTGTCTCATTTGTGTAAGGCATTTTCTTTGCCACAACTGATGTGCTTTATGTGGTTTTGTCCAATTGTTTGATTCCAGCAACCACCAAACTTGGACACCTTTATTAGGCAGTGCTGTTGACGATCTGTGGGCCTTCTCATGTCACTATGATAAGCAACATGTGTGCAGCAGTCTGTAATATAATGCCTTTACCAATTTTGCAGCTTGGGAGATGTTTCTAAGTAGCAGGTATAGTTCCAAGTGGACACTGAGTCAGCAGGTGGCAGCAATTTATACATCATGTTTTCCAGTCTTTCTCTTCTGATAAGACCGCTTGACTCTTTTTCTATGCACATTTTTCCTTCCAGATACTTCCTGTACTTTTTGTATTAAAAAACACAAAAGCCTGAAAGCAGAGTAACTTTCTGTTTGTTGATCAAGCTCAAAATCAGTGAGGAATCTTGTGTAAACCTGTTTCAAGATAGAAAGATGCTATTAAGAAAACCAGGTGCAAGATGGGAATGCAGATGAGAAAACTCGGTTTTAACCTAGTTACAGTGCATGTTTTCCAAACTATTGAGACATCTCTTAAGGTTTGGTTTCTGAAATACACTTAATGACTGGCACATTACTTTAAGATCATGTAGATTCAAAGGTGTTTTGGATCAAGCAAAGGCTGTTACAATCTTTTAGTCTGATCTCCTGCACGTCACAGGCTATGAAACTTCACTTCCTGATTCTTGCATCTAGTCAATAAGCTACTTGTGTAAAAGCATATATAAATCATAAGGAATTCCAGCAATGGCAAATCTGCCAGTTTTGTGTGTAGGTTGTTGCAGTGGTTAGTAGCTTCAAGTAAGCACTGTTGTGCCAATTAATTGACAGACAGTGCTCATGCTAGAAAAAGTGAACTTGGAACTCTCAGTCTGAAACATTGAAAGTTATTTTCAAGCCTCTCTAAGACTGTGTTATTATCCACGTGAAACTTCCTTTGTGCATCCACTGGGACTGCCACAATTTCAGTTTCTTTCTTAACCTTTAAACATTTCTTAACCAAATGCTTGAAACCTGTAATAGAACCAGCACCAAGTGTTGTGAAGGATCACTTTATACAAAAAAACAAAACCCGTGCACATTCTGGATGACATTTTAAACAGCATGATGTTACTTCTTTCTCTCAACAAGCCACCAGGTACCTTCCAGTACTACTGGAGCCTCAAACTTGCTCCCCTCTTGGGGTATCTTCATAGTAAAATCTGCCTCTAAGCCACTTCGACCTTACCTGGTGGAAAATCCTGAGTAGCTTTTTCTAGCTGTTCTTTCATATAGTTGAAGTAGGTATCTGAAATTCAGCAAAATCTGGCTCAGCCAGGATGTAAGATGCAAATCACTAATGCTGTTAGAGGATGCAGAGCAGCCATCCATTCCCATTGTTCTGGACATTTCTGCATAACCTGGCACTGTAAGTCATTAGATATTCCTTAAAGAACTGTCAAGGATTCAGGGTAGGAGGCTACTGGTTTTTTTTTTTTCCTGGAAGGATGTCTGCAGTGAACAGTGATAGCAAACCATACTTGTGATCATAGGCCACTTCAGTTGTTGACTACCATTTATTCCATTAGTAAGTCTTCTTTCTTACTTGCAGGCACAAGGTAGGCTGCTGACACTGTGTGAATGCCAGCAGTAGGCAGAGGGGTCCACCTGTACCATACGTGACTGCCTGCACACCCCTAAATGAACCCACTAGGTGGATTAGATCTGCTCTTTGGCAAAGAAAATGAGAGTGAAACCAGTCTTGGACTTCACCTACACTCCTCCAGTCAAAGTTAGATATGTTCCCAAGTCCTTAAATGCTGGTATAGATGCAGCTCCAAGGAAGCAACAGCTTCAGCTCTAAGCTCCAGCGACAGCTAATGAAACTTAACAATCTTGGCAAATGTGAGTTTGGTTCACTTGTCACTGTGCCATGCTCACTTTTGTCACTTCTGCAAATGTGAGCTCAAGGGGGCATTTGTTAAAAAGCTGTATCTACCTTGAAACATGACATCATCTTTCCTTAAGGACTGCAGGCCACCACAGGCATTTGATACCGGTCTTACTGCTCTGTACTCAGGCACCAAGTCATCATCCTTGTATTTAGGGTATGCAGTGATGTAGGCGCAGAACAACTACTCAACCTTCTCTGATAAATGTGCATAGCAGCGTCTCGATTCAAACAGGTCTCCTTCAGTGTCCATGAAATGGTTTCTTGGGGAGAGGCTGAAAGAACAAACAGTAGGAATGAGGCAGTAATGTTGATCAGTGCTCTGCCTGAAGGCAGTCATACTACGGAAAAGGAGACTGTCAAAGACATTAGTCTGATCTGTATTTTGGGATGAAGTATTCTAGTGGGTAGGTTCTGCAAAGCAGCACCTGCTTCTGCATAGGCAGAGGATTTGTTCCCTTTTCCCTGGAACTAGAATGACCCCAAGATGACTGACAGGTTTTGAAGGCACAAAGTGGCACCGTGAGCAATTTGACACAGAGCCACAAGACTTGCAGGCCTATAGTAATAACCTAGCCTTGCCAATGTTCACTTAGCAGAGAGTTGTTTTAACAGCTGCACCTCCTGCTTTGTTTTGTGATTTTTCAAGACTTAGATATCCCATAAGACAATATTTCTCTTCTACGCCTTAGAACTATATTGATCCATGTAACCATATCTGGTTGCTAAAGCTCTTAGTCCTTGTGGTTTATGCCAAACTATACTTCAGCAAAATGCTTGCTGGATTATGTTGAAATTTTTTTCCTATTACAAAACATGAAAATACGAAAACATACAGAATCTGTGTTATTGCACAAATGCTCCTTTAACCAAAGGATTGTTAATTTTTGATATCGCAAACAGAAGCAACAGAGATTATGAAGCTCACAAATTTTTTGTCACTTAGAAATTAAAAACTGTTAAAACCTCCTAGGATTTGAGAAGCAATTTAGCACATCAGATTCAAATTCTGGAATAAAGTACACGAATTCTGAGCACTCTCTTCTACCCGTACTCTTCATTTAACCGGTGTAAATGGAGCATATCAAGCCCTTCTTCTGCAATGATTGTCTATACATTCTTATATGCAGGTTATTCCTTTCGAATTCTCTGTGTTAGGGTTTAGGCTTATGACTAGAAATAGACCCAAAATAACCAAGACAAGATACTGCAAGCTGGGACAAGAGAGGCAAAACAATGCTCTGAGATAGTTTTTTGGTGTACAGTTAACTTCAGGTCCTCTGCTTCACGGTATAGAGGAGAAAAAAGGATATGTTTTGGAAAGAGAAGGGATTACTGGATATGTTCCAAAATCCAGATGGCAGGGAGGGCAGTTGCTTGGTTTGTCTTATTTTGATAAAATTCCACACATCCTGCAGGCATGTCTCACCTAATGTGGCCTCAGTCTAGCTTGCTCCTGCTCACCAGTGCCACATCCAATTGGTTTACTCTAGTTTTAAATTTCTGTAAAACTTTAAGAGACCTTCAGCTTTACAAACTCTACATAAACCTACCTTAATGAAGTTTCTTCCATTTCATCCTAATAAATTGTATGTTTCCTTCCCTTGCTCTCCAATATTTGCCATATTTCTGCATCTTGACCTGGTTCAAGGGCCAGGTTAAGAAAATGGTAGTATTCTGAACTGGTAATGACCTGCCCAGGATCAAAAAGTCCAGTCGTCTGTCACCAATCACTGATGCCAAATTAACAAAAACAATTGCAGAAGGTCCTCAGTTTGCCCCATTAACTTTCAGAGTTAGTGAGCTCAGCAATCTATGAGGACACTTTCTGTAACAAGGCTGAGAAGAGGCTTTTCCCTTCATTCCTAAGTGGAGCTGCTGCTGTTTGTGAAAGTGATGACATCTACATGGTCCTGACTGAAAAAAGATACATGGAAATAACTCACATTTTTTCCAAGGCACCTGCAATCTGAAGGTATGTCTGCAGTCTGAAGTACATGCTTAATGTGAGAAAGAGGTCACACTGGCCTCTAGCTCATTCAGTTCTCCTTGCAAGCTAATTCAGCTAGCCCTAACCAGATGTAATTAAAACTGTGATGTCATTATGCTATCAGTGTTACTTTTTTTTATACATTGTGCTGTATTTTAATGTGAAATGGATCTTGAATACTCATCTGCTTTTCATCTGCCAGATACGGTTTCATAATCATTCTTTGTTTTTAACATGCTGTTCACTTTTTTTTCAGATAAAAATACGGACTGATGAGGAGGGCAATGTGTTATCACTCAAAGTTGAAATGCAAGTGAGGATACCGTCATACCTAGCTTTCTCCCTTTTGTCTGACTTCACACTCTGCCAGCAATGGGACAAACATTTCTTGTAAGAACATACTTTTCTTTAAGACTGTTCGAATCCACTGACAACTAACGTTTTGTCGCAGGTTGAAAAAGGGGGGGCTGTTTCCCACCGAAAGGGATGCGACAAAATAGTGTGTCGGCTGGAAAAGCAAAACCAGCCAAACCACACACAAAAACTTTTGATGCTTGTTAACGGCTTATCAGCACATTAATGAGCTCATTAAGGCTTTAGTTGGGCAAAGGAAATGATAACACACAGACTACATACATGAGAGATAGAAACAGAAAAGTTTAATAGTAAGACGCCCTCAAAGTAAAATCATTTCTGAAGTTAAACCGGACTGGAAAAGGGAGAGAAAGAGATAAAGGGAGAATAGATAAAAGTGTACAGTTACATATAAAATCTCCCGATCGAAATGATCCCCGCTTACGAACAAACTCCCCCCCCTCCAATGGCTCGCCACGCCAGTGGGGAGGAGGGGGAAGGAAGAGTCCAGTCTGTTCACGTGACGGAAAAGCTCTCGATAAGGAACTTTCTCCTGAACCAAACCTTTCATGCAAATAACACATAGTCCCTCTTTCCTCCGGAGTGGCTGCAGAGAACTCTTCTTTGCCAAGGATAGCTCCTCCCAGACTCCCCCCCACACACACATCTGCGCCACAGGCCGGCCTGGTCGCGTCCCAAGGGAATATCTTCAAATTCCCCCGCACGTTAGTGCCTACTTCATCCGCTGCAGAGATAAGGGCTACCGCTGGGTCAATCCGTCACAGTAAAACAGTTCACACACCACCCCTGCTGGGAATCGGCAGAAATGGAGAAGGTTCTACCCATTTTGCAGAAGGAGTCTTTTACTGCTTCAGGGAAGTAGCAGGTCACGGACGTGTCTTTCTCTCCTCGATAAAGGCTTCCAGTTCCGGGGCGTAAGATTCAAGAGTCCTGCATGGCGTATTTGAGAAAGCCGCAGCACGGACAAGATAGAGAGGACAGTAGATAGAGCAGAGGGGAAAACAAGATGTCCCCGAATCTCTCAACACGCCACCTTTTATGAGTTCATGCCGGAGAGGCGTGTCCTCCTTCCCTGAAGCTTGGGAAAACCACAGCTCTCTGGGAAGAAGAAAGCCAAACAACATCCAAAGAGCATCCGGTTCCACCATGTTGGACCCAGGACACCTTTCTTTTCTGAGACGAATGTTTTTTGAGATGTTGACACTTTTCTACTTAATTAAGAAGAAATTTCTGTAAGAAGTTGATGTTAAAGATTCATTAGTCAAAGTATGGATTGTTTTTTTTTTTTATCTTAAAAATAAAATTTAAATTCTCCTTAGTCTGATTTTAAAATACAGTTGCCCTGAATTGACAAAAGAGAGCTGAGATAGAGGTTACCCTCTCCGAAAATGAACATAGTTCTATGCCTAGACTAGTGAATGTTAAAAGGTTTAATTTCAGTAAGTTGCATGTAACTTCAGGTGGATGCATGCTCTCTGCTCTCTATAGGAAGTGAAGGCAAAGGTGTGGACTTCTCTATGTTTATGTTGTTTGGGACACTGATGCTTTGCTTCATCATACAGTCAAAGTGAGAAATGAAGAAATGGCGTTCTTAAAAATGCATATTTTAAGAAAAATAACAACTTACAAAGCCTGTCCAAATTGGAATGGGTTTCAGAATTGCTGTAAAAGATATTTTATGTAAAATAAAT
>NW_010430424.1:0-629 GCF_000710305.1 Buceros rhinoceros silvestris
TCTGGTTAGACAGAAGAGGAAAATTTTTCACAGGAACAACCAACCATTGAAATAATCTCCCCAGGGAAGTAGTGGAGTCCTCAACTCTGGGCAATTCCAAGTTTCAGCTGGACAGCATACTAGGCCATCTTACCTAAACTGTGCTTTTCCCAAGACAGGTTGGACCAAATGATCCTTGAGGTTTCTTCCAATCTTGGATTCTGTGATTCCATAGAACTGCTCTGAACTGTTATCACATTTACGGCATGCCATAAACATGATTAAGAATCTTCATGGTAGGAAACCACATAACTTTTACAATGACTGCAGGTACAGATTTGCTGAATGCTGACTTTCTGATAAATTTGTATTGAACATTTTATATAATTGTGTTCCCCCTAGCTATTACTGTTAAGGAAATATCTGAAAATGCATTAGGTATCTTCAGGACATTACTTCTTTCTATGACTGCTGCAGGGTAAGCACTTTAATTTTCATTACTACGGCCTCTTTATTGTATAAACCTCAAAAACTTGGGAAAAAAAGCTTGTTACCAAGTATTTTACAACAGTGATGTGGTATTTTTTTATTTGACTGTATGTGAAATACTGCATCCATATGTTAATGCTTCCCTGCATCTGTGTGGCAGC
>NW_010430425.1:0-1086 GCF_000710305.1 Buceros rhinoceros silvestris
CGGGAAAGTACGAGGGTCTGGCCTCGGGGGGGCTTGGGGTGAGGCAGCGGCCGCTGTCCCTCCCCTCCCCTGGGACGCTGCTCTGAGCTGGGCTTTCCCTCCTCCCTCAGGTACCTGGCGAGCGGCTCTGGAGATACCACCGTCCGCTTCTGGGACCTCAGCACGGAGACGCCGCAGTTCACGGCCAAAGGTGGGTGCGGGGGTGTCCCAAGAGGGCAGCTCTCGTGGACTGAGCTGGGCTTTCCCTCCTCCCTCAGGTACCTGGCGAGCGGCTCTGGAGATACCACCGTCCGCTTCTGGGACCTCAGCACGGAGACGCCGCAGTTCACGGCCAAAGGTGGGTGCGGGGGTGTCCCAAGAGGGCAGCTCCTGGGGACCTCCAGCCCCCTCGGCGGGGACAGGGACAAACGGAGCAGGGCCTGGGCATTGCCTGAGCTGTACAGGCTGGGACCATGGCTCAGGGAGGTTCTCGCAGAGGAAGCGGGTCTGGTCAGGAGGAACAGAGAGGGTTTCCCCCTCCTCCAGCCGTGCCTCGGGGAGGGGCAGCAGGGACAGACAGACACAGCTCTCCGCTCACACGCGCTCGTGCTCTCTCTGCCAGGTCACCGGCACTGGGTGCTCAGCATCGCCTGGTCACCCGACGGCAAGAAGCTGGCCTCGGGCTGCAAGAACAGCCAGGTGTGTGTCGGCTCCCCCCGGCGCGGGGCTGGGGGGCTGTGGGAGCACGGAGACCCTCTGCAGCCCTGTTCGGAACTGAAAGGAAACCTGCTAAAGGGGCGGGGGTGTGGGTTAGGGACAATGACTTGGTTTTTCCGGGGCGTGAGGGGTGTATCCAGTTGTTTGGAGCAGGATCCCGTTCCCCGGAGGAGCTTTGCCATGTGGGTGCATGGCGGTAGCTGCGGGTGGTGTCTCCGAACTCCGGGCCGGGCTCTGGCTCTGTGGCCTTTGCAGACCTCTTACTGCCGAGCTCTGCTGCTTGTGGCAGACGCTTTCCCGCAGGGCAGGAAGGAATCCAGGCTTTGGACACGGTCCTTGGCAGACGGCTCCATCACGAGGGAGGCGTCTGGAGCGAGAAGGGGTATCGCC
>NW_010430426.1:0-235 GCF_000710305.1 Buceros rhinoceros silvestris
CCTCTTCTGTGGGCCTTGCCTTCCCCCGCTGCCACGGGCACTGGGCTGGTGGCCGACAGCCCTGAGAAAGGTCTGTGCCCAAGGGGGAGGGGGGTTTGCCGTTCTGGTTGGCGCTGGGGAAACCCCCCACAGAGGTGCCGGGCTGGTGCCCAGGTTCTGTTCCAGGCCTGGCACAGCCACGGTGCTCCACTGACCTGGCGTTTCTCTCGCAGGCAATGCTCGCCCCAAGCCGCCC
>NW_010430427.1:0-352 GCF_000710305.1 Buceros rhinoceros silvestris
CCCTAGGGACTGACGAACTGGTTTTGGCGGATGGGGACTCGGAGGGCTTGAAAACTGGCAGATAAAAACCATTTATGCGTCTATTAAAACACTCCCTTTTTCCCTGGGGGAGCTGGGCGAATAAAGCCGTTCCTCTCCAGAGTCCACCACCGGTACGTAGGGTAATTCCTTTCCGAGCCTTGGCTGGAGGATGCGGTGAGGCTTTAAAACGTGAAGCTGTGCCACGCGTGTCCTCAGCCGGGTGCCAGGTAAAACCCATGTGCTGTCTCCCCAAAAAGATACAGCTCCCAGCAGGTGGGTCCAGACGACCCCCCTGCCTTCTCGAGTGCGGCAGGGTCTCCCCGCCCAGGCA
>NW_010430427.1:441-24163 GCF_000710305.1 Buceros rhinoceros silvestris
CCACCCGGGCTGGAAGGAGCCGTCCGGGCTCCGTGTAACGACCTTGATCTTCGAAGGTGCGTTTTCGGGCTGCGGGGCTCCGGGCTGTGCTGGTGTCTGAGCTGCTCAGGCGGTGTTTCTTTGTGGCTCTTTCACTTTGAACGCCACTTAAGCTCTCGCTTTGCTGGTCTGTGTGTGTGGCTTGGTACTGGCGGTATTTACGAGGTGGGAGTATGAAGCTTTTGGTGTGTTTCGTGGGAGAAGAGGTTTAGATCCACCAGCTTTGCCAGTAGGTGACTGATCAAAGCTATATGATATGAGGGGGAATGCAAACTGAAATGCAGAGTTTGGGTGTATTTCAGACTTTCTGAGATGCTGGGCATCTTTTGCCTTTCTCAGCAGACAAACCAACCAAAGAAAACTCTTGAGTTTGCACTCCTGAAGTTCCCTGCGTTACTCCACAGCAGCGGTTCCACAGGTGTGGGTTTCAGAAAAGAGAAATGTGTTGTGTTATTTTTCAGACCCTTTTTTTGCAGCGTGCCCTTTGTGAAGGACCGTGCACGCTGTCTTCTCTCCGTTCTCTGTTGGCAGCAAGGGCCCTTGCTAGCGCAATGTAAAAATTAATCCGCTAGCAGAAAAAGGGCCCTTCTGAAATGATTCTCTGAGCGTCCCCGGAGAACAAAGACTCTTTCAAGCAGCCTGAGAATTTTATTTACTCTTTGTAGTTGCTTGCCCTGGATTTCCAGCGCTCTGCCCTTGTTCATAACCAAGAGCTTCCAATGGTCGGCTCTGCTGGGGAGGTGGTTTGCCCTGGGAGGGAGAAAGGGCAGCAGGAGCCATGGGGGCTGCGGGAGGGGGAAGGATGGGGGCTGGCGCTGGTGGTGGCTCTCGGGAAGGCCGGGGCTGCGCAGGGCGCTCCCGGGGTTCACATGGGGGCTGCGGGAGGGGGAAGGATGGGGGCTGGCGCTGGTGGTGGCTCTCGGGAAGGCCGGCGCTGCGCAGCGTGCTCCCGGCGTTCAGGCCGAACACACGCTGTATTGTGAGAGGTACTGCGCGTGGGCTTCTCTCTTGAAATTTTCTTTTATTCTAGCTTAGCGAAGCAGCTCTTAATAGCTGTAAATATCACTGGGCTGGTTCTATTTTCAGCTGTGTTACTCCTACTGATTTTTTTTTTTTTTAATTGGTTTAAATGGGAGTGAAGTTTGGCTGTGGAGTGTTGACTTGCGAAAATTTTGGGTGATTTGTGTTGTTTTACTGCTTTTGGGAGCTTTGACGAACAGGATGCTGAGGCCATTCGGTTTCTTCCCTGCTGTTGCTGTTCCTCTGGTACGTGAGTGAGTGATGAACACTCGGATTTGAGTCCTCAGGATTGCTTTAAAACACCAGGAACTAAACATCAGCCCTATCCAAAAGCAAAAAGGAAATGAAAGCACTGCTGGGAGTGCCGGAGGGGACTTTTGCTCCAGGCCCTGTTGCTGCTGTGTCTTCCCGTGGTCACCCTGGGCTTTTTTAAAAACTAGTTGTCGCTGTAACTTTTTCTGGCAACTGTTTTGCTGGTGAATGAGCCTGTGATGTAATTTTTCCTCTGCTGGCTGAAACCACATCTAGCCTTTTAAACAGAAGGTGCTGGTGTTGAGCAGGCATTTCATTTAAGAACAAGTATTGTAAATACAGGGTTAAACCCACTACTGATAAATAAACGCTTTTTTTTTTTTCCATGGGAAAGCAAATTCTGAGCATGCAAAAGCCCCCGAGAAAGTCCCTGTTATTTGCTGGTGGATTCTCACTTAATGTGAGTCAGGGCCAGTAAGTTTTTCCTGCAGGGGCAGCGTGAATGGCCGGCTCGGGAGCTGTTGTGAAGGATGCAGGATGTAAACAGTCTGTACTTTGGTGGGCTACCTCCGGAAAAGATGCATTTTCCCCGGTCACAGGAAGGGAGGGCGCAGTCCTGCAGAAGGGATGCAGGTGGGATGCTTGCTGTTAGCACATCTCCTTGGCGTAAATAATTGCTGCTGTTGGTTTGGCTGTATTAAAGGTTGAAAAGGTTTGGATTAAATGCTTAAAACGCCAGAAGATTATGAAAGCGTAAATCCTGCCTGTGAGGAATGAGGATTTTAATTGTGTACTTAAGTGAGTTTTTTTTTTCCTTCATCATAGCGTTGTATGCTTTAAAACTTGGAATGCATTGGTGTGCCTGCTGTGCAATAGGTTGGTGTGAGTTTTTGATTTGTTAGCGGACCCGTTGCCCCTGGCATAGCCACGGTGCTGCTGAAGGCAGCACGAAGTCGTCCTGCCTCCCTGCGGCGTGTGCCCTCTGCCTGCCACAGACCTGTTAATTTAGGATTGCTCGAGGGAGCTTTATTCCAGGGGCATTTTGTAGTCCTCCTCTTGAGACATGATCTTAATGTCAGGTTTCCTGAAGCCTTCCAGCGCAGGCAGCTTGTTGCGCTTCTGGAAGAGAGCAGAGGAGTGGTGAGAAGCTCCCGGTTTGTCCCCCGTGGGTCACAAGATCGCTTTAATCCTCTCGTTGTCTGAGATGTGAGATTGGCCGCCTTGGCCCTTGGAGCAGTAAAAGCTGTAATGGGCAGGGACTGGGGTGGTGGGGCAGAATTTTTGGGTTTTCTTTGGGCAAAGCTGGTTTTGGAAAACAAAAGTCAGGAGTGAAGTTTCTGATCCACTGAAAATGCCAGAAGTAGTCTTGGAGGGTCCGTGAGCAAAGTGCGGGTGGAAGGGGATGAAGATACATATGTATATAAATATCTCTATATGTAATCTCTTAACGTAGGAGGTGTCTTCTATTTCTACTCAAGGGCACTTTTGCATCTTTAAAACAAAAAACCACTTTAAATTGAAGGCTTTGATAAGAAAATTAAGGCTGAGACAGACATTTCAGTAAATGTTCAAGTCGTGAAGCAACATACTTCTGAAGTTCAGATAACCCCCATTAAGCTTAATCCTCCTATTTTACATCCAATGTTTGTTGTTTGAAATTTTCTAAACAAAGATTCTGTGAGGCAAATGTGGAGCTTGTTAATGGTGCATTAGTGTTTGCAGGGGAGTCTGCCTTCACGGTTTATTATCTGCTGCTTTGCGAGCAGGGTAAGTGTGGTCCAGGCACAAAGGTACCAGGTTTTTTGGTTTTGAGGTTTTTGTGTTTCATTTTTTTAAAAAAATAATAGCAGCGCTAGAACTCCTGAATCACACAGAAATGTACAGTCACCCGTTTAATGTTCTGTAATTGTTTTGTGTCGTTCTGAGACTCTTCCCTCCATTATTATATCTGTGTTTTAAAAGTTTAATGGATTTGTTTATGCTGTCTTCAGATTGAAAAGTAGTTTATACTTTATTACTTGAGTCACTGATTTTTTTTAAAGACTAAAACTAACACTACAAATTGACTATTTAGTAATAAACCCCCCTATTTGCAGTTTTACAGTAGAAGCATATGAATGGTAGATTTGGTACCGGTTACTTCTCCATGGTGTTTTCTCTTCTGCCTTCCGAGATCGGTACAATTTCTGAATTTGCCAGAGGGAGAGTTACTCTGAATTTGGTTGTGTAAAATTTTAAGTTGCTTTTTAAACAGTGTCGGTATATTTATTTTTATGGGTGAACCCTTCTGAGGTTTTTCTTTTTTAATTGACACCTGATGGCATTCCTCACGTACTGGCCTTTGGGTGTTTTATTGTTACTGTAGAAAATCAAGAATTTCCAGGAAGTTGTTGGTTATTTTGAGAAATCCCATAATTTAAAAAATATTTCAACTGTTGGGCTCACGGTCTTGCAACTAAGTATGCCACGTATCCATCCAGACTTTTGTCTGGCATGTACCATGCGAGATCAAAAAGCTTCTTAGATACAGGGACCATGTTCTCCTTGCTGTTGGTGTGCAGGGAGGAGGCTCGAGGTTGGTGCCGAAATGTCGGGTCGGAAAAGGGGAGAGTTGTTTATCAGATCGCCAAAGTGGTCGATTTGAATCTGGGCCCTTCCCTGAGGATGCGCCTGGCTGATGGCATCGGCAGTACAGTTTTCCCACTGCAATTTTAATGATTAAGTGTTGGGGGCTATTTTGTTCCTCTAAATTCCATGTAATTCAAAGTGAATTGCATCGCACTGTAGGTTTAGTACAAATGATTTAGACTTAGCCATAATTATTTTGATTGAAATACCTTTGCTAAATGAAATGCATCACTTCTTGCTTTGCTTGTCAGCTTTATCTCGTAGAGCTCAGGAAACGGTGTAATTTCAAACTTGTAGGGTTTTGTGGTTTGGTTTTTTTGCTTGTTTGTTTTAAATGTGGTGCAGTTCCCCCCATGGTGGGAGGAGTGGATGGATAGGATACGCCTGGCCATATTCACTGAGCCCAAATACAACAGGAGCTGATAGGAAGGGCCATACAAGCTGTGGATGGCAGGCTGGTTAGAAATCGTGTTGTGTTAGAGACGTATATACGTACGTACGCACAGAGGGAAGCACAGACCGACACGCAAAGGAGGAACATTAATGCCATGGCATTTGCTAGTGTATGTAATGTATGTGATCTCAGCTGAGTAATAAATTACATTTCAACCAGTGACCTATGTGTCAACTTGTTTAACTTCCAGAATGGTAAAACATTATTAAATACATTTTTGAAATGAACAAATCCCAGTTTTTTCTAACTCAGCGCTTTTCTGCTTTAGTCTTTGAGGGTTTTTTTAATCCACACTTCTGATTTGAGCGTTTCATTGCTTACAATGAGCTCTGAAGTGAGTAGTCACAACTTCCTGTGTACTCACAAAATAACACCTCTGTGCTTACTGGGAAAAGAGTAACATCTGGGCTCTTCTCTTTTTCTCTTTCAGGTGATCGGAGCTCTTGTCCTTGCAGTTGGAATTTATGCAGAAGTTGAAAGACAGAAGTACAAAACTCTAGAAAGTGCCTTTCTAGCCCCAGCAATTATTTTAATACTCCTGGGCATTATCATGTTCCTCGTATCTTTTGTGGGAGTGCTGGCTTCTTTAAGAGATAACTTATGCCTACTTCAAGCAGTAAGTGTTGGGGGTTTTATTCTTAATATTTAAGGCTTATCGCTTTTGCGTTTCACTGTCACCTGAATTCAAAGCCATAATTATGACTGCGCTGAAAAATACTGCAGTGAAGTTGCTTTTTTGATTTTCATTGGATCTGAAGCTGCTTTATGGCACTGGTCCCCTAACCACGGACTACAGATGTCCCTCCATCAGGGAGCAGTAACTGCTCCAGCAAGGGTTGGAGCAGGGTGCAATAGTTAAGGGCTTTATGGAAAACAGTGGGGAACGTGAATTATTATCAGCTGGCGTTGGATCTTGTGCAAACTCAGCTGTTGACATACCATTTGACGCTAGCCTGGCACCGCAGTGCTTGTTCTTTCGCTGCGCTGGCCATACCATAGGCATGTGCCCTGCTTAGGGAAGCTGTGTTAGAGAAGAGGAATTAGTTCTACCCTTTGGCAGAAGAAAAACCTTCCCCCTTCGGTACAGGGGATTTCCTAAAGCTGTGAACCCGCTTGCTGGGACATCTAAGTGCAGAGATGAGCAGTTTCGCGTGGTTCTCCAAACGCTTCTCATTTCAACTTTGAGGAAGCCAGTGGAGAAAGAACCCCCGGGTCAGGCTGAAGGACTGAGATGGAGAGATGTATGTTACGACCTTAGCTGTGCAGCACCGCAGGACTTTGCAAGAACGACCCGAAGGGAGGGATGAAAGGGACACAGGGTTTCTCTCCAGTGCCTCAGAAAGGGGAAATTTTAGGGAAATTCCTGGTTGCAGATGGAAGTTGCACATACAACTAATTAAAAATAGTGTGTGAAGACATAATTTTCACCTTCATGTCAGTTCAGTCTAGAGAAACGTTAAATGCGTGGTACGCAAGTCAAGCAAGACTTGACGGTGGATTTTGAAATTAGGCTGGAATTTTACTGAGAGTCTGTCTTTAAGCAATGGTGGCTTCTTTCACCATGACCTCTGATGCCAAGGTCATTTTCTGTTCTCACTGAAGTAGCAAACTCAGGAGGGTATTTAAGCGAAGAAAGTCCTCGATGCTTTTCCTCTGACTGATTGCAGATTTAGCAGGAGAAGAGAGATCTGCCTGGTGAGACTGTGACAGTGATACCGGGTATTGAGAGCACGGAAATTAAACCACCTTTCAGGGTGGAGCTTTAGAGATTCTTTTCAGATGAAGGATCATAAAACTTTGCTCCTGATGAAGTTCATTGCTAGGAAGCAGGCGTAAATTCATGTAACAGCCATCTTTTATGCCTAAAGAATCCTTTGGGTTGGAAAAGCATTTCAAGTACTGGCATATCGCAGTTATCTCATGGTGTTGCTATGGATTTCTTGGTGTTATTCGTATTTTGCATGCGCTTTGATAAGTAGTCACAGATGAGTGTATTGTGGTTGTGTAAGCGAGCATGTATATATATATACACATGCAGGAATAAATAAATGGAGAGCTAGCAGATGTGATTTGTCTTAGCACTGAGCATAGCAAGTGCTGTTAGTGCCCATTGTGCAGCCTCTGCGCTCAGCTGGCTCGGTGATGCCGCATGGCTCAGCTTCCTCTTCAAAAGCAACACGCGAAAAGGTACCAGCAAAAGCCCAGGATTTTGCTTTGATTTAACACTGGCAATTTACTAGAGGGTAGTTTGGGTTATCTGGAAGCAGTGCTTCACCCAGAAGATAGAAGTTAACAGGTAAGTACAGTTTTTGTAGAAAGCACAGAAACAAGCTCAGTGTGGTTTGTGGCAGTCCATTAACATGCTGCTTTCTCTGCGATGCTGCTATGGAGAGAAGGATCTTGGCGTGATAAATGCATCAGTTGGTTTTGAGTCCATTCAAAGCAGAAAATAATGTTGACCAATTGGACAAACCCCAGAATGACTCGAGTGAGGAGAAGAGGCTTTCTGGTGACACAAACAGTTTTATAAGAACAAACCCGTAATTTTATGTTGTTCTTTAAAATGGCAACTCATACGCAGAAAGCCAAGTTTATTGGCAATCGAGTGTTAGAGCCCTAAGGACACTAACTGAAAGAGCAGTTGGGGGTTGTTCTGTTTAAAGACTCACTTGCAATGGTTTTTCTGCAGTTCATGTACATTCTGGGTATCTGCTTGCTGATTGAGCTGACTGGTGGAGTGGTGGCCCTCATCTTCAGAAACCAGGTGAGACTCATGTGTTTAGGTTTTGATCACCAAGATACATTGCTCACAATCCATGACACTAGAGCCATGCGACTGAGCCAATAAAAGGTGTTAAAGCTGTCACTCGAGCACTCATGGGTGGAGGTCTGAAGGCAGGTCCAGACTTTTCCAGGCTTTTCAGGTTCGGGGATGGGTGGGATTGGCCACCTGTTCTGGAGATGAGTTCCAGATTAAATAATTTGGATAAAATCTGGTAACCAAGAATGTGCAAAACAGGCAAAACAAGTTTCCAGCTCCTCGTGTATTACAAAGTGCTTTCTTCTGATTTGCCATCTGGGTCTCAGACTGCTGATTTGGGAAGTTTCCAGCTAGAGTTGGAGACTTTGTTATATTTCAGTGGCCAAAATGTTTTACTTTACCTAAAGGACAGCTCTTCCCTGCCTACATCCATAAGCAATGTAACTAATTTCTGATCCCATCATGTACAATCATGCTGTAACTGTGTAAAACCTTAACTCTTCTAGCCTCTTCCCTCCCCACCCCAAACCTCCCCAATCTCATTTTCCCAAAAAGAAGTAACACATATTGTATTACATATGTTAGTAAAATAAAAAGCTTTAAAAAGGATTTTTCAAAAAAAATAATAACTCACTGTTATTTGTTTTGAAGTGGCATTACATTCTCCCTAGCTAGTGTTTTCCTCTTACTCCATGCTGGACCAGAGTCATGAACTTGTTTTGTGAGAGCAGAGGATGAATTATCTTAATTTCTAGAAGCTGTCGTTAGCCGTCGCTGTAGGTGTCGCCTTGCCCCCACACAAGGATGTATTCTGAATTGTGGTGGGAGCACCGGGCTCGCCCAAAGGGAGCAGATCAGCCTGCCTGGTGGGCATCATGGGATGCTGAGAGAAAATTAAGTAAATGCCAAGTATGGTATTTGCTGAGGGTGGGGGGAAGAATTGCTGTTGACTTTTGGACAAATGAAATGTATTGTTGGAGGTTTGTGCAGTAAACGTTTTCCTGACCCGGGTATTGGCTGTCTGAGCAGGACGGCTATGCTCAGGGACAGGTCTTTGCTTGTTTTACGAGGTTGATGGAGGAGTTGGGGTTAGTATGGGGAGGAGAAGGAAGTGTTTAATAAAAGCTTAGGGTAATAGCCTCTACGTAAATGTTGATTATTGTTTTGCACGTCTCATTGAGTTTTCCCCATTTCTTTATTTCCTTCTCAAATGTGTCAAGTCTCAGTGAGGTAGTGCAAGAGTTGTTGGTAGTTGCTGCTGTTCATTCTTGGCCAGTTAGGCTTGTCCTGCAAAACCCTGTGTTATGTTTAATCACTGATGAGATAATTTTTGTTCTGGTTTGGTTTCAAGTGTTGCCGTTTGTAATACTGAGATAATGAGTGAGTGTATTTCTGACCTGTAAGGATTTACCTTTGGTCATTTTAGGAGCTGGACTGAAAGGAAAGTTGTTATGCTCTGGTTATGATTAGTCCTGTTTTTTGCTGTGCTGTGGATGTGCTGGGTGTTGAAAACGAAACACTAATTTTTTCTTTTTTGCCTCATCTTCTGAACTTTAAAAACCTTTTGTTGATTTAATTTCTAATATGCCAAGCAGAGGAGATACCATTTTATATCTGCAAGAGCTCCACTGCCGTAGTTCTCCAAAAACCCACTGTAAAACGTACAGGTATACATTTGTTCGGCTTAAAGTGGAATAAAGCTCTTTATCTGGCAGTTATGGACTCCTTGGAAAATAAAATGCTGAAAATAAAATTAATGGAAAATAAAATTCATGGCAAATGGTGAACAAAGACACAGTCAGGTCTTGTCTCCCAGGGCTTGGTGCAGACCACAGTGCCAAGACCCACCACCCAAACCCTCCATTCTGTCACACAGAAGACAACAGGGATCCCCAGTGCCCAGTGGGAGGGATCCTGCCTGGGGATAACCAGCCCATCTCTGGGAGATGCTTGGAGAGCCTCAAAGAAGCAGCACCTCGCTGGAGAACTGTCGCACTGTTAGCATCGCTCAGCACAAAACCGGCAGTGAGGCTGCTTCCTGAAAAGAGATCAGATGTTCAGTCCCTGCAGGATGGTGCTGTGATTTATTTTTAAAAGGTATTTGTTTTTTCTTACCAAAAAAAAAGAGGAAAAGAAGCTTTATCTTTTGTGCTCATCAATTACACTTGTCACTTTAACCTGCTCTGCTAATTTTGTTTGTGAATCTTATGTTACTTTTGCCTTCTAGACAATCAACTTTTTGAACGATAATATTAGAAGAGGAATTGAGAATTACTATGATGATTTAGACTTCAAGAACATCATGGATTCTGTTCAAAAGCAGGTTTGTGGTGGTTTTCTTTTCCCTGGGACTGATTCAGTGTCAAGATGCGGTAGGTCCTCGGCCGCAGCTTTGAGTTTTTCCAGTGACGTGATAATCAAATTCTTATTGACGAGGGGGAGGAGATCGCCTGCGTCATCTGTTACAGCATTGCTGCAGCACGGGCTCCTCCAGCATCCAAGCTGGCCTTTGAAGCCCTCTAAACCGCTGCAAGAAAGTGGAGGCAACGTGAAGGTTTTGCCTTGGTAGCTGTGATTCAGAAGCTCCACGCCAGATCCTGCTAACATGTAGGCTTAGAGGAGCCCCACAGCTGGATTCAGACTAATTCAGCCTAAATTCCACCCAGATTCTTGCGCTCAGCATTTCTGCTGTCTGGTCCAGGACATTCAAAAGCATCTTGTTAACAGAAGGCACCGGATAAAGAGAAATTAGGCGACAGTTAGGCTGTTTGATGCTGGGCCATTGTATTTTCACTCAAGGGCATATAGGACGCTCTTTAACAAGGTAGTTTTTCAAAGGAAGTGCCTGTGGAAGCGTATATACCTGTAATTAAAGTTCAGAAATGGTGTTGAGCCCAGCTGGGCATTACCTAATGGCATGTGGAGTTGACTCACAGCCTTTTTAAAATTTTTTTTTAAGGCTAGCATGTTGAAACATTTATTGGGTTATTGAAGAGTTCTGCCATGCAGTTCAGAGACCAAGCAGAAAATGTTCAGAAACGTGGTGTCAAGGCCCATGTGAGGCCAGTGACCATGCCAAATAATGATTAAAACCAAAAAAAAAAGTTAACTTAGGAAGTGATATGTGTGTTTTATGGCATCGTTATGGAGATGGCAGCCTGCTTTGAAAAACAGCGTCATCATGGAAAGTCTGTCAAAAGCAAACCATCCTGAGGAAATCTTGTCGTTAGACTTCAGACTGCTTTAAAGTTTCCATACACTGCCCAAAATCATGTATGTGTACAGTGAATATGCATTTTAGTGATGAAATAAACGGCTCCTTTTCCATTTGTTTAGAATAGAAAGTTAATATCTGTATTAAGTTGGTGTAAACTCACAGCATTTGCCAGATTTCACTTCTAAATTATACCCAAAATGTTTTGCTGAGATTATTTTTATACCTTATAGCAACACTTCTGCCTTGTAGACTTGTTTAGAAATGTAGTCACAATCCTTAAAAACATTGAAAAAGTATCTAACAGCTTGAGATGGAGTCAGTGAAAAAAATTGTTCGTTGATAACCAGACGTGGAAAGGTAATCTTTCAACTCGGAAAAGACGGGAGGTGGAACTTAGCCCTGAGTGTTTTGCTCTGGCACCCTGAGGAGTGGTGAAGGAATGCTGCTTACATCTTTAATTCTTCTCAGTTGTATCCGTCACATACATTCATACGTGCCTTGCTGATAAAATGACCAAGTTGCTGGGTAGCTCAGTGCTCAAGTGTTTTCTTCTTACTTTGTTTTCTACTTACTAGAAGAGTTTCTGATAAGATAGAACTATTTTTTTTTCCTTTGCCTTTTGTGTTGCTTTTTCCAGTTTAAGTGCTGTGGTGGGGAAGATTACAGAGATTGGTCCAAAAATGTGTACCACAACTGTGCGGCGCCAGGACCGCTGGCCTGCGGGGTGCCCTACACTTGCTGCGTCACAAATAACGTAAGTCCTGGCGTCTCGGTATTGCTGCTCGCAGACGGGTGGCTGGCATACACTTCAGAAGGTACTTACTTCAGAAAGTCTGGGGCAGAAGTGAAGGAAAATGGGACCCTCCCAAAAAGGGGAGCTATGGATCTGTGTGCCTTGACAACTTGAAAAGGAGAAAATAATGAATTAGATGTGTTGGCTCTGGTCCGTCTTAGCACTACACAGTCCTAGAAAGGAGTCTTGGGAGCTCCTCTGACCTCATGGCTGGCCTGAACCAGGGCTGCTTCAAGTTAAGTTTTGTTGGTGTTTTCCCCAGGGTTTGCTGCTCCAGCTTTGCCAGGAAGCCTGGGCCCCAGCTGCTTCCATGGGTGGTGGTTGGAGTGATGTTCTCCAGCTGCTGTGTGAATTAAAAACCAAACAGAATGACCCCATCATCTAGAAAAATCCAGAACTGTTGACAAATGACCTCAGGATCTGTGCATCCTTGTGGGCACAGGTTTAGAGTGGAGCTGTTGCTCTGCCCTGACCCATCCTTGAAAGCTGCCCTCCTTGCTTCTCTGTAAAATCCTCCCTGGAAGGATGGAAGGACACCCCGTCTGCTGGAGTCTCGATGAACTTCAGTCTACTGTGAACTGGTAGTGACTGGTGCTGGCAGCACTAGGAGCAGGCATTAAGTTCCACGCAAATGTGTTTTATATAAATTTTAGCAGTTGTGATTAATCTTTTTTCATTTGAGGGGTGGATGTAACGCTGAGTTTGATAAAGAGCTATTCCTGCACTTAAAACCAGTGTGGGCAATCCCTGCCTTGCTGGGTTTTGGTCTTTGTTCTGAACGTGAGGCGGAGAGATAGAGTATGTGTAAGAGCAGACGCAGTAGAGCTCATGATGGAGAGTCTGCCAGTGCCTGCTATGTGCTGCCCTTTCAGTGTCTGCCTTGAGCATGGTTGTTCAAGTGAAAAAAGCTGTGTTTAATCTGAAGAAAGCCAAAATAAATGCGATAGTTGTGTCAGCAATCCTGCTAGGTGTTGCTGAGCAATGTGTACAACATGAAGGTGTTTGTAACGTGTGCTTACACATTTTTTTGTGTGAGAAAGACTCTGTTTAAATCTGTGCTGAGCTTTGATTTATTCTCAGAAACCAAAGCTAAACAGTTATGCTTTAAGTCGTAGGTGTTCGAGGATAAGAAAGTTGCGCGTATGAAAATAGTATCTGCCGATCCACAGCTGCGCTGAGCAGAAGAGCTCAGGATTTTGCCCTCGGCTGATGGAAGACAGAGCTGGCTAGTCAAGGGCAATCTGGCTTTTTAGTGGTTGTTCAAAATACTGCTTGTTTTTCTGTGGCTTTCATTTCCTTGTTGGGGTCTGATTTTAAAAGATCAGCTGATGTGCGTGGAAAGAGCAGTACTGTGAAGGCTGCAATAACCAGTGGCTAATAATGCCGGGTGCCTTTCCAGCGCAGCACAAGTAATCAAACACACTGGGGATTTCAAACGCAACCTGTCAGGCAGGAAAGCCCTAAAACAAGAACTTCTCTGAGAAAATAGGGGGTATGTTCTCCATATGCTGCGTTGGCAACTGGGGAGAGGGGGCTGAGACTACTTGCAGCCTAAAGGTAGCCTGCAAAGTGTGTTAAGCTCAGGGAAGTTAATCGAACGACGGGGAGAAACCCCAAAGTAACAAGCAAACTTCTTATTTAAGGGTAGGCTGTTTAGCGAGATGCTGTGGTGCGTTAGGGCTTGTGGGTTTGCCTCGCTGGGATGCCATCGATGTGCCTGGTGAAGTCGAAGCGGCGTGGACGCATCCTCGGCAGGATGACACTAACACCGCGGCTGCATGGCCAGCTGCCTCAGGGGAAAAAAACCAACCAGAAGATGTATAAATCTTGTATGTTTGACAAATGCTTCCAAATACAGGCTGGTTTCTGTCCTGGAAAACTACAGATACGTTTTGTGATTACTCATTCGCTTTGGAGTCATGGAAAACTCCCGCTAATGTCGGGGGCTGGATTCTGATCCTCTGAAAAAGCTAACATGAGCCAGGCTCATCCTGGGGGGTTCTGAAGGGACTATTCTTTAGTGTAAACTTTTGAGAAATACTTTGACTTGAGTAGCAGATAAAAGTCAGTCCCCAAACACCCGTAAACCTCTGTTTCTGATGCATTTATCTGCAGTGCGTGCATTTTCTTGCACACATTTTCTTGTCCTGTTAGCAAATGCCATGTTTAAAATTAAATGATGTCAGTGTGTTCCTTGTGGTCACGTATTTTGGGGATGGCCACGCGTTGGTCGGGTAGGCTCAAGCATTTTGTAAGCGTGAAATCACTCACACCGGACACAGGAACATGCTGGTGCTTGGTATTGCCAACTTTGACTTCCCAGAGTATTTATTACCTGTAGCTGACAGGCGGGTAACCCTCACACTTTCCCAACAGACCTGTGAAATAGTCAGCTGCTTTTTTTTGTAGGAATGTGCCCATCCTTGTTTGTCAGCCAGTTGCGTGTCTAGGTGAGAGCCCAGCTTTTGGGGGGCTTAAAAAACTTGACCCTGGCTGGTGTTTCTGCCATTTTGTAACATCCATCTTCTGCAAACATCCCTCTTCCTTCTTGGGGAGGTGACCTGGGAGCCCCAGGCTACCTCTCAGAAGCCACCAGTGTTTAGACATCTCATTTCTACATCTTGTTTTAATTCTGAGGGGGGGTATATCAATACAGCAGAGTTTGCTCTGCCTTATTTTCTTCATTTGTGCATTCTCATTTTCTTCCACGTCTTTGGCTTTGTTCTTGGCTTCCTTTGATGCTGGTGGGCTTTACACTGGCTCGTTTATAAGTGAAGGACGGTATTTTCAGGTTAGCTGTGCCAGGTCTGGTAGAGCTTTGGGCCCTGCACAAAATATTACATACCTACAAAAAATGCATTAGTAATCTGTGATGAATACAAGCACCCAGTCTTTTTAAAAATAGGTGGATTTTATATTCATATATATAATGATATTAAAACTATGTTACAATAAATACGGTCTTGTAAAATGTTCATCTGAGTATTCATAATACTGGACTTTTTGGCAGTTTAGGTATTTCTCAGCTTAAATTGGTCATTGCGATGGCACCATGGCCGTATTAACCGCTGTTTTTCTTAGAGAAGTGTTCAGTTATGAAGGCTTTAAAATGAGAACCAGCTGCTATTTCTGTGAAACCAGCTGTGGTGTCCCACTCTGGTGTAGCTGGCTTTGCGTGCTGACACCACACTGGTTTCGCTGGATAGATTTGGTTCAAATGTGTGGTGACACACTGGCAATACTGATTTCCCTGAAATCACGTTTCTAAATCTGACCCTGGCGCTGCTGGAAGGAACTGGTGTTGGACTAGGAAATAACTCTGCTGTTGCTTTTATGTGAAGAAAGTAAAATGAGTAAAATTTTTATGAGTAGAAATAAATTGGTTTTGTGGGTTTTGTTTTCTGCTACAGTTTATATTTGTTGCTTTCTTTTCAGACAGGCATTGTGAATACGATGTGTGGATACAAAACCATTGACAAAGAGGTAACGTAACCAGTGTCTGCCCTGTCATGGCAAAGAGTGATGCTGGTCTGCATTTTATTCGTCAGTTAAAAAATAGTCTTCTGCATGCCTAAATCGACCAGACAGTTAAATCAGCAATTATTTTGTCTGGAATAACTTTCATAATTTAAAAAAACTAATCTTGTTTGATTGTGCTGTCTTCCCTTCCAGAATTCCTCGCTTGATGTGCATGAAGCACGTCTTCCCAAAGCTCAACCCCTTACTCTGATTGCACGCTGAATGCAAAGAAAGATGCTTTCCTACTTTTGCATAGTGACTTGAGCTGGGGAAAGCTTTTATCACTTATAAGCCGAAGTCTCTCACTAAGTAAATCCGTCTTGGTGAAGCCGACTTAGCTGTTTCTCAGTATGTTATATCCCTGTAGCGGGTGTTTTATTTTTAAGCCTGGAAGAGGAGTGGGATTTCCCAGATTGTGTTGGCAGCCCTCTCCTCCCTCCAGGAATGGGCTGGAACCTCCTCCTTCTTAAGTCTTCCCTCTTGGGAATAGCCCCAGTGACTCCAGAGCAGAGACTGCTGGCTCACTGCACTAATTGCAGAGTGATTAAGAAGGGAAATCAGTCATTGGATCTGCCTCGAGTTCTCCGCTCCTGGCTCTGGAGTGCTGGTGCGGGAGCAGTCTGAAAAAGCCCCTCTCCCCAGCTCCTTTGAGGCACTTGGCACACAATGCCAACTGCAGTTGTTGGTTTTGGGGATTACCGGTTATCTTCACATATGACCTGTCTGCATTGAGATTCACCAATTTATGGCTTAATCACCTAAAGCTCCAGCCTGGCTCTAACCTCAGAGCACTTAAGCATATGCTTAACTTTACCCCATTCATCTGCTTAGGACTCTTTGCAGCCTCAAGTGCTTTCTATATTATGGGTTAGGGTCACGGTGCGGTGCAGCTTGCAGGACCGAAGCTGAAATCCTCTTGTTCCTGCCCTGCTTAGAGTCTGCTGCAAAAGCACTTGGTCCACAGTTTATTTTTTTCCACTGCTGTACGTTCAGCTTGGACACAGAGATAAAAGCTGGGGAGAGGCTTCTCTCTAAAATGAGAACTGGGTGCATTTCTTTTAGAAAAGTCATTGCTGAAAAAGTTTAAAACAATAAAAAAAGGTTAACCCCCCCCAACTTTTCCAGGTGTGGAACAACTTAAAAACAGATGAACTAGTGGTGAGGTCTCTGTTAAATTCAGCAGGTTTAAAGAGATGGGCCGGAGGACAGAATTTGCCTCCCTGAGTTTCGAGTTACCGTGTGTTCTGTATCATACAGCAGTGCAACTGCCCGTTTGAACCTTTGCTCCGTTATTCTGCAGCGCTTGAGTGTTCAGCACATCATTTACGTCCGCGGATGCACGAATGCGGTGCTTATTTGGTTTCTGGACAACTACAGCATCATGGCTGGCGTGCTGCTCGGCATATTGCTGCCCCAGGTAAGAAGGGGCCAGCATGTTAGCCAGTGAGGGGAGAATCTACGGTATGTGAAATCCCATGTGACTATATTTAATTAGAGGTTTTAATTTTAATGTAACGTAACTGATAAGCTGAGGTGGCATCCCAGTAATTTAGTAGGATTCCTGTGATTCGGTGGGTTAATTTGGTTTTGCTTGGGTTTTTTGAGTCCTTCCTTCCCTCCCCCTAGCTGTGTCCAGTGAGACTTTCTAAACACTGCAAGGCCACAGGGGTGGAAGTTCTTCTGCTGAATTAGGGCTTCACAAAAAGGATCCATATATGCATATACCCCTATATGCAAAGAATAACACGGTGGGAGTTTCTGATGTATATGTACTGCATACCGGCCTCTCCGTCTGACAGACAGATGGTAATTTGTAAAAACTGCTGCGAGAAGTGTGAGATGAGCAGTGTTTGATCCCTGACTAGAGCTGGCCCTTCCTTTCACAGTTCCTGGGAGTGTTGTTATCCTTGCTTTACATAACTCGGGTGGAAGACATCATCACCGAGCACAAGCTGAGCGAAAGACTGTTTGAAGAAGGGCAGCCGAGATCTGACCCCGATTTTGCTGGAGCCGGCTGCTGCCTCTGTTACCCGGGGTGACTTTGGGAACCTCAACTACGGCTAAAAAAAGGCAGATCTGCCTCTTCTGGTTTGTGCAGGCTGTTAGGGACTGCGGGTGTAATGAAGCAGCCAGCAGACCGGCGGTGGGGCAGCAGCACGCCGATGCCTCTCTAGCCTCATCACTCTCGGTGTGTCTGCGACCCAAGACGCACCAGAAGGGCTCCACGCTGCCGACGATGCTGCTGCGGTATCGCAGTGCTGCTGGAAGGCGGGCTTGTGGGTCGCGAAATCTTTTTGAGTGATTGCTGAGTGATACGTAGCTGGGAAAACTATTCTGGGAAGATTTGAAGGTAGATTTCTAGGAAGAGCCTTTGCGTCTTGGGACGTCAGATTTAAATGTCTGCCTTTTCCAGATTTATTTTCTTACTCCTTCCAAAAAAGATTCCTTACCGATCTACATGGTGAATATTAAACGTGTGTTTAATAATGATTTTTTGCTAATCTCGATGAATTTACTGACAATAATGGATGTGATGCTGAACACTTTCACTGCTCACTCTTTTGTGCCTTTTAATAACGGGGCAAATGCCAATGTCGAATCAGTCAGGTAATGCTTGATACATTTTTAAGGCAGTTTATTACTGTCTGGCTTTTGTATAAACTTACGAGATGTTTGAGTCTTGTATGTACTGTATTTTTCCTCTCTAGTAAATTAACTAGGTGATTCATGATTTTCTTCTGGGGTGTTTTTTTTGGAGATGTTGAGATGTTTCTAATTTTTATTCTTGTCAAAATAAAAATAATTTTTTTAAAAAAACCCACAAAGATTTTGTTTAAAATGCTTTTTGTTTTCTTATCTAAATTAAGCCTGTCTCTCAAATGCTGAATCAAAAGGAAGGAATAACTTGGGCTGTGATTCTGGCTTGGTGCTGCCTTGCCTGGGGTTTGGACGGAGTCACTGAAGGTCTGTGCCTTGCTTGCTTCTCTTAGTGAATGGGAGACAATACATGGGAAGTCACTGAGAGCTCTGGGGTATTTATTGTTGTTGCTTTGTCCTGAGCATTTCTCTGCAGTCTTTGCAGCCCCAGGCAGGCTTGTAGGCAAAATGCAAAGCTTAATTATCGTGGTGCTTCAAATAAACAAATTCAGGATGAGAATAAAGCAGGTGCTGTTTGTATCCTGTCTTTGTGAATCTCTTCTTTTCTGACACTCCACTAAGCCACACAGAGGAATTAGCTGATACTGTTCTCTCCTTGCTGCTTTTCTGCTGCTTTTCTTTTTTTTTTAATTTCCTCCTCCTGATCGTGTTTTCAGCTTTCTTCAAATCTCAGTGTTTGCTGCTTAGCCCTCCGCCTTCGCCAAGGATTTCTGAGGGAGCTTCAAGCATTTCCAGGAGCCAAAAAATGACTCATCCAGTTCTTCAGTGCTTCTGATGGTGTCTAGAGTGAGATCCCGCAGCGTTATCAAGCCCATCGTCATCCGCAGTGCAAGGTTATTTCCAGCACAGCTCACTCTAGCGTTGGGTCCCCCACGTGGTTACATATTTAATTGCTCCATATTGTTGTCACTTCAATTTTCCTGGTCTCTGTCCTGACTAATGTATTTTGGTAAGGTAAGAAGCAAGGCGTGTTTCAAGATGGATTTGTGTAGAAAGAAAGAAAGAAAGAAAGAAAGGAGGGGTCAGCTCCGGAGGACTGAGCTGACTGCTGGTGAAGGATGGGAAGATTGAAGCCAAAATTGGTTTATTGTGGAGCAGGCTGGGAAGGTGGGAGCTGAAAGCATCAGGAGCTGAGGTATCATCAGAGACAGAGCCAAGCCCTGGCCTTTAGCAAGAGGGGACTAACTTTTCCTGCTCGAATTCGAGACGGCAGGAAGGATGTAATAAATTGTGAAGGAGGCAGTGATAAAAGTAATTTTTCTTCAATAACAAAGATAATTTTTCTTTCTTTACTAATAGTATCTTGTAAATGTTGTGATGGTTTGAAGTACAAGATATCCAGGAAAGCAGAAGACAGAAGCATGGTTAAAATCTGAGTGGTTTAGACGGAACACAGGGAGAGTCTTTGGAGATACGAGGGAGCAGTTCTCCTTTAGCAAGTAGTTTTGTGGGCTCTACTGGATTTTCATCCATCCTCAGTGCTCTCTGTTGTATGCCGCGTTTGAGGAGCCAGGGTTTACCTGGCAGACGCAAACTAAACTTTGTTTAATAAACAATTGATTCAGATGCTGTAGAGCCTTCCCGTTCGCTCAGATCTGAGAACATCTAACTCTTTGCTTCACAGGACCGTGGTGATTGGAGGGGAGGATGATGCCAGTCAGGAGGCGGCTGGAAGAGAGGGACGCGGTGGGTCTCTGCTCAGCTGCCTCCAGGTGCCTGAGCTGTGGGAGACAATGGGAAGACCACGATACAAGGGGTGAATTTACTCTTAAGCATGAGGCTTGGCTCTTCTCAGTGAGCCATGCTGTGTCCTGTCAGCCAATTGATTTTTTTGAATGGGTTTGTAGTGTGTGCAAGATGTTTTGAGTGCTTACAAGTAGCTATTTTTATCTTCAGCCGCTGACCCAGCAGGAGCGCGCTCCATCCTACCCAGCTCATCCGCACGAGCAAGGTCTGCAGGGGATGTGGTGTGGCGTTAGTGAACCTGTGGCTCACCTCCTGCTGGTGCTTCACATGTCACTAACCCAACTGCCAGCATTTTCTTTTTAAACGTGCACATCCCCATGTCCTCAAGCTGCACTCGAAATGTTGTCCTGGTCCGATTTTTGCCTTTGGCTGTAAGTGAAAACCACTGCAGCCTTGCTAGCAAACGTCATCTGAGCTTTTCCAGACAGCTGATGTGAAAATTGATTTTAAAATGAGTGAAGAACACTGATCTAATTCATTCCCTGCCTTCCTGGCAGGAGCAGCCACAGACGCACCACTCCGCCTTGCTAGCAAACGTCATCTGAGCTTTTCCAGACAGCTGATGTGAAAATTGATTTTAAAATGAGTGAAGAACACTGATCTAATTCATTCCCTGCCTTCCTGGCAGGAGCAGCCACAGCTGGACCACTCCTTGCAGATGCATCCTTAAACCTGCCTTTAAAACTGCTCCTCGCCTGCTGCTTAAAAGATTGAGGCAACTCTGCAAAATCCCAGAAGTGTTACAGGATTTGTGTGTGTGTGTGTGTGCTCGAACATGCTCGAAATGCTCGAACAACTGTGAGCTTCTCGTGGTTCATCCTCCACATGCTCCTGCTTTCCCTGTGGCCCAGCTGCCCTGTGTTCTGCAGACGCTGGGCAGCTGTTTGTGCTCCCTGCCTGCTGAAATCACCCTGCCAGTCCTTGCTGCCTGACCCTGCGTTGCCTCCCTTCTGTCTGCAGCCCGATGCTTTCCTGCCCGTTGTGGGAGGGCTGTGCAGAACAACCGCCTGTCCAACCACCAGAAAACCAAAGGGTTGCAGCCAGTCCTCGGTGCCGGCTGCCTGCCGAGCTACCGGGCAGTGATACCCAACCTAACCACTCTCCCTCCCCTGGGGCTTGAGGGAGCGGGGTCAATGCACCGCTTCAGTAACACAGCGGGGGAGTGGTTCGCACTGAGACTCATCTGCCATAGAGCTTAGACATAGAGCTTTACCTTGATATTTCAGATAATTATGGGCTGTCCAGGTGGAATCTTGGCACAGCACTTGGGCAGTGCATGCTGCTGAGCTGCAGCCTGGCTGGAGCATTGTGCACCATATGTGCTGTATGATGGTGTTAGGTGATAAAAATCTTTAATTAGTGCGGTTCCGAGGGAGCAGTGCCGGGCCACTCTCCCTCTGGTGGTGTGGGAAGGCCACATCTCACGGTGCCAATTAAATCTCTGCCTGCTGTGAATTAAATCTCTGCTCGGCAGCTCTGTATGGCACTGAGGTTTCTCCAGTGTTCCTCCCCCTTGCCCTGCTTCACGAAGCCCCCTTGTGCGGGCACAGCTTCCATGGGCTTCATGCCCCCTGGTGCTGGAAGTCCCTGGTTACCCCTGAACCTCTGCAGCGATTAACGTGTTTGTGAGGCAGAGCAGGGCACTTGGGACACAGCTGCTCGTTACAACCTCTCCTGAAAGACCGGCCTTGGAGGTGGGATGAGCTAATTTCCTCCTGATGGGAAAAAAATCAGGGCTTAACATGTAAATACCATGAAGCTAAAAGTTGTCTTGCAGATTTGTGTTCCTAAGGCCCTCTTCTTCACTAGGGTTTCCTAGCGCTCGTGACCTCTCTGCTGAAAGGTGCTTGTGTGGGTTCAGGAATTGGTAAGAAATAATGTGGTGGGTGTTCAGCCGCAGAGTGCACGTGCTCCCGCTGCCCTGGATCCTCTGGGCTCTGCTGGGCAGGGAGATCAGCTCAACCCTAAGCACGTCGGTGGCACGTAAAGTTACTTTGGGCTTGCATCCTCATTTGATGCCTACACCATCCCGGAGAGGGGGAAGAGAAGGCAGCATCTTCATTGGTGGTGGTGAGAACAGTGCTGCTGTTTAACTTACCAAAATTATGTTCAGTCCATCGTGCTTCTTAAAACTGACACAGTCCCAGTCTGTTTTCACACTCGGGATGGGAGTTCTGTGTTCGTTCGGGTTCAGCTCTTGGCCTCAGTCTGTCTCTGCAGCTATAAGGGCTAAAATTTTGCCTCATAGCAGCAGTAAGAGCCCCCGGCAAAGGCAGCTGTGAAATCCCCTTGGGAAGGTGGGTGTCCTGCCCATTTCCAGCATGCTCCCTTGAAGAAGGTACTTCCTCTTCCATGGAAAGTTATTTTCTCGATGAAGCGGTGAAAGTAGGTGAAAGCTGCCGTTGTGGAGAGGGGAGAAGAGCCGAACTGCCTGGGATGCACACAGTAGGGCAAAGCCACCTCATGCCTCTGTGTGTTGGGTACCAGTTTGCAGATTACAACCTGTTGTGGTTCCCAGGCCTCCCTGGGGATTTCTTGTCCATCAGTGCCATGGGTAGGGGCACCACTGCCTGCAGCAGGTTTTGGGGTTGAAGAGGCTTTGCCTGGGGAAGCATGAGGAGCTGCCAGCATTGGCTGAGCATCACTCGCTGCAGAGCTCCCGGCATGCTCCCTGACCCTGCAGTGAGAACCACACAGGGATGATCCCTCAGCCAGAGCAAAGCAGAGCAGCAGCATCTCCTCCTGCTTGAGGCTACAGCTTTCGGGGTTAAAATAAGCATAACAAAGTCCTAGAGTGTCTGGAGAGCGCTGGGACAAACCTGCTGGCTGATGGGCAAGAGCCAAGGAGGGAATGAGCTGGTGCGTCAGGGTGGCAGGTGCCTGACCGAGGAAGGAGCTCTCTGTGAAGTCTCTGGAGCTTGGAGAAGTTTGCATGCAGGGTTTTGAATTTCCTGTGTTTTTTCAATTCTAACTGGGTTTTGCTGACTGGGACAGCTGCGTCTTCCCCATGTTTCCTTGTGCAGGTGTTGGGCACTGACTGGTCCCATGCAGCGTGCTGCTTTGCTGGGACCGGTAAGCATGAATTCAAAGGGCTTTGTGCCAGTGCTGGGGAGAGCGTCTGTGCCAGAAGATGGTGCCAAATGGTGCCAAAGCTTGGCTGCAGGCTGTGGTGAGTCAAGGAACGTGGTCCTCTGAGAGAATGGCTGAGTCCATGGTGGAAGTGGAGATGATGCAGGTAAGGAACGTGAGCATGAGCTCTGAAAGCCTTGACCTTTCCAATCACAAGAGCAGGGAGCCTGCGACGAGGTGTCCCTCAGCCTGAGACACTGCTGCTGACACTGGTGCTCACAGAGAGTTTGGCAGCTGTGGTGCTGGAATCGGGCTTGTGTAATGCTGCTGTGGGGATGTGCCTTTGCCTCTCTTGGGGCTTCTCCATTCCCTTCTCTTGGTGGTGAGGGGCTGTGCAGCTGCAGACTGTCCTGGCCCATCTCGGGGTTGAGATGATGGTGATGATTTTCAGTCCCCTGGCTCTCCGCGGCATCAGATGTACGCCAGGATTAATGCAGTTTTGCTGGCCTGCTTTCCTTGTAAAATGGCATCACTAAACACATCCCTGAACAGGACTGCTGCTGCTAAAGTGCTCACAGCCCTGCCGGGCTCCCCCTCCCTGCGTGTGGGGCTGGGAGACATGCAGGCACAGCTCTGGGAAGGTTCCTGTCCAGCAAAGGGGACAGTCGCTGGTGCTGTACCTGTGCTCACCTCAGCTGAGACAATGGCTCAGTCTGTGCCCTGATGGTTCCCAGCTTTCCAGCATCTGGTGTTTCCTAAAAGAGTGTTCATTCTGCAGGAAAGGGAGTGAAATGTCTGAGCTCCCCAAAACAGCCCCATTTCTGGGCTTAGCTCAGTTCCCAGCCGGCTGTGCACTTCTTTACGTATAAAATGTATTCTTGCCACCAGAAGCGTCAAGTCCACCTGAGGAAATGAGTTTTGTGAGAAACACTCACTACTTCAGCCCAAGATGTGTGTGTGTGTCCCGAGATCATCCTGCAGTCCCTGTTCCAGTAACAGGGGCAAAGAGACTGGAAACAGACAGAATGTGCCTTTTGAGCATCCCATGGGTCGCAGCCCCGTTGCCCAGCAGTGGAAGGAGAAGCCGTCAGCGCCCGCGGGGCGGCTGGAGCACCCCTGCTGCACCTCGTCCTGCCTTCCCAACCCCAGCGCCCCATGAACAGGGCAGGATGTGGCCCTGCAGCCCCCAGCGTGGCGGCAGCAGCAGCAGCACACCAGCCCCCCACCCCGATTATTGTTGGGTGTCGAAAAAGACATTGAAAAGGAAGGAGGAGAGCTGTGAAGAGGGTCACTTTAGTGGCTCTTTCTCTCTCCTTTTTTTTCCCCCCAGAAGGAAGTTAGAAAAGCAGAGCCCTCAAAGCCGCATTGAAAGGGTGACAGAGACAGGATAATGCGTAAGACGGAGGGAAGGAATCTCAGAGCACTCGCCACGGTGTTTTAATGATCTGTTAACAATTACCCCTTTCAGGGGAGAACATATGGTAGATGGTTTGCTTTAAAAAAAAAAAGAGGACAAAAAAGAAATTACTTCAGAAACTTAAATGATGGTGGAAAATGGTGGGGATT
>NW_010430428.1:0-35639 GCF_000710305.1 Buceros rhinoceros silvestris
AAAGGTGTTTGTGTTTGTCTCCTCTTTGTCGTGCCAACGTTAACACCTCCGCCGAGCAGGGTGCGGGCCGGCTCCTGTCTGCGGGACGGTCTGGGGAAATCGCGTGTTTTGCCTTTCTGTTTCTTGTCCCAGTGTTGATAAAATGATGGATGTGCAGCACATCTCACTTCTTCACCAGCATTGTCCTTTTATAGTGTCTGGTTGCTGCTGTCCCCCTTTTCCGATGTTGTAGCTGCCTTCGGTTTGATCGCTAATTGGGGGAGATTGTGGATGCGTTTCGCTTCCTTCTTCAGTTGCTAAATTTGCCAGGGTTTACTGAGTATTTCTGTTGAAACGTGGGAGATCCTGATAAGGATAAAATACTTTGTGTTATCTATAGGCTTTTAGCTTTTTTCTGCTTGGAGGCAGAAAATGAAATGTGTGCTAGACCCTCACTGGCTTGTTTTAAGCGTGGTATCTCAAATATGTGTAAAGACTGTTCGTTTTTGGAGGTTAGACGAGTAATACTTGTGGTCATTAGCCTAGTACAGCTTCCAGGAGAGGCAGTTTTCCACCCGTTGTGTGTCTGTTAGTATACACATGTATTAGTAATGGCCAAAGCATTTATTACAGAGACGTCAATGATTATGTGACATTTTTATGGGTGGTGTGAGCAGTTACTAAGATGCTCCATCTCCTGTTGCACAGGAGATGTCTTGTTTGTAGCGGTGGCGATTTTTGGTGTGACCGTTGAGAGCCTGAGCTGGCAGTGATGTTGCAGAAGAAAGTCTAGGAGACATGTTCTTAAGTAAAACAGGGTACGGGTCTGTGTGTGGTAGGATTATCTGTGTTCATGAGCACAGAGATCTAGAGAGAAGTTTGGAGCCTGACAGTCAGTAGGAGTTTTATGTAAGCCGTTCTCTCACTGAGTACTCATGATGTTGTTCAGACTGATGTGTGTTTTGCTCCTTCCTCGACTGTCGGAGGAGAAAAACGTTTTTGGGGGCTGTATACAGAATGGCCAGGTGTCTCAATCGTACAGGTGTGCACCAGCGTCTGCGTGTGGCCGAGAGCCCTGCCGCGCGTGCCTCAGATAAGGGACATGCAGCAGCCTGTGTGCAGTTTGTAGCACAGTGCTGGTTGGGGTGTCCCTAAATCTTTATTTCAGGATGGGATTGGACTGAGCGTACCTTTGGGTTCCTGGGCAAACCAGAATTGCTGATTGCAGTGGTCCCTCATGCCTTTGTTTCACAACCAGGAACTTGTGTTTTCCAGCAGCCTCCACATCAGCACGTGCCTCGTGTAAGCCATTTGATACTGTAGCTCTCAGATAAAAGTTGGAGGCTGTGCCAAAAGCAACAGGCTGGTTGTCTGTTCCCGAGATGAATTGCCTGCTAATAAAGCACAGAGTTTCTCTGTATGCGTGTGTTATGAAAATATCCAGAGTACCAGACAGGAAAACATTCTCTCAGGGGTTTGATTGAAGACAGTCATTGTATGAACGAAATAGAAGCAAATCATTTTGCCATAAAATGGCTCTGTACATCTCAAATGGAATTTCTGAAAAAAAATCAGACTTGGGAACTCCTTAGAAATTGAAACAGGTCTACCCCTAGTGAAGCTTTGTGTCTGGGTACTTAATGTGGCTTGCTTGTGAGGATAAACATCCCCTCAAAACTGGTGGAGGTGCATCGTCACTAGAGAGTCTATTGAATGTTTCTTGACCTTAGGGATTTTTTTTCCCTGTTGTTCTAAGCACTGCTGCTTCGTGTTCTGTGAGTTTTACTGCTTTCTGGTTTTTACTCATAGGTCAAATGTTGCTTATGTTACTCCCTGCTCTGCTTGATGAATTGTCCTCTAGCAAGTGGCTGTGAAATCTGTAATATACTCAGGAATGTTAGAGAAATGTGTTTTTACTGAAAAACTGAAGGAAATGTCTAGCATTCGGTGTGTGAAATTACTTTGTAATGTTTCTGCTAGGCTAGGAGAAGTTACCTTCTGGTTCTTGCCTTTTTTCTCTGTCACTGTAATTGCTCAATTTATTCTTTGATTTTATTCTTTAATTCTCTATCTACTCTCAATTTTCTTCTCTCTTTCCTTTTTCTTGTCTTCCAGCTTTGACTGTACTAACACCATTGCTGGTTTGCTACTCGTAGATTGTTACCTTCTCCCAGTATCTGTACTTGCCCATCAGACACTATGAGGAGACTGGCTTTTCGAGGTGCTGGTTGTACTCTGGTAAATCTGGCAAATTATTGATTGTATGTGCACCATTCGCTCCATTCTTCTGCCTTAGGCTTTTGCTTTTTATCCTAACTGTTAATTATTCCTCCCTTGCTGTTATTCCCCTCATTTTTGTGCTTGAAATGAATTTCGTCTCTAACGTAAATGCTCTGGTATGGTTGTGTTGTGCCGCCCTACCTTTCAAATCAGCGGGGCGCCTCCCAGAAGGAATTCCTTGATTTGGCTGGAAAAATGGGTATAGGCTGGGATAGATGGATTTGTTCTGTCTTCAGCCTTTGAGACAGCTACAAATCAAGATATTTTTCTGATGCTGTCACTGGAAGCTGGGAAAGAGCCAACATCTTGTTCTGTAAATCACCAGAGCTGTTGGATGGTGGTTATTCATTTGTCACTGTTTGTGTTGGTAAGTGGAAAACTATGGCCAAAAAAGGAGGTGGCTTTTTCTGCTTCTTGATGATTGAGACATTCATCCTACACATAAAGTGGGAGAGGTGGGTCATGTGACGGTCGGAGCTATTGGCTTGAATCTAAGACAGGGTATTCAGTAGCCAGTTGAATTTTTATTTGAAATTTGTTTTCTGCTTGCTGGTTTTTTGTTTGTTTGGAGTTCTGTTTAGTTGTTTGTTTTAAATTTGACATAGAATGATGTTCTTTTAAAGCTCAGCAGAACTGAGCACATGTGTCTGTACAGCCTTTTCCTTTAGAACAGCGGTTCTCGCGGAGTTGGCATGCATGGGATGAGGTATCAAAATGTGGATAGTTTAAGAACATATCCTAGTAAGAGCTGCTCAATTCATCTTCTTCACTGTGAGCCCTAAGCTTTGTGACATTGCTGTCAACAGTGACTATGAAACTGTAGGAGCATTTTAATTTCCCTTCACTCCCTAGTTTTCTAAAAGCTGGTGTTTAGATATGTGGCTTCACTGAACCATAGTATGAAACAAACGTATGTGACTCATCCTGAGCATTGCTAGCTTTATAGTTAGCTCTCACCAGAGAGTTTGGACACAATGCCACAGTTTAAGAACATTTCTCTTCATTATAGAAGAAGTTGGATTCCATGGGTTCCAAGAGGCGAAGAGCTACCTCACCTTCCAGCAGCGTCAGTGGAGGAGACTTTGATGACAGCCACCACTCCACAAATATACCAGGCCCAAGCAGAAAGAGGAGGAGGCTTTCCAATCTCCCAACTGTCGATCCTGTTAGTACCTCCTTATAATGCACAACTTTTTTTTCTTGGGGATAGTGTATCCCTGCCTGGGAAGTGCTGGATTGTAAATGAATGATCGTATGTAGTACACATACACTGGCCCTGAATCTGCTGCTGCCTTGGCTAAGCTTTGTTTTTGACCCTGTTCAGCTTTGGCTTGTTCTTGTCTCCCCAGTTCCGTTTCTTTCTTTCCCATTTTCTTTTTTTTGCTTTTCTGGTTTTTGCTGATGATTTTAGCAGATGGAAGGAGCTGAAATCATAATGTGCAGAAGCTGAGAGCTGAGTCTGAATAGCAAATCAAAGAGAGATAAGTGGGGAACGGCACAGGCAGTGATTGCTGAAGTGCACAATGTCGGTTACGCTGTTGAGTTAGCACTCTCATTTTAATTAGTTGCAGGGTGGAAGAACCCTTGTCATTGTTTTAGATGTCTGTAACGCAGAGAGAATTAATTTTTGTTCAATTAATTTACATTTTGGGTGTTTTACTTAAAATAAGAAATGAAAGAAAGCTTGCTATGTTCAGAAAAATAAATTAAAATCTGCAGTACCTGGCATACTCATCAGGTATCATACTCATGTATGAGATACTCCAATTCCTTCACTCTTCTGCTTTAGAGCGCGATGTGGATTGGCAGCTTGTCTGTCCCACTGCAAGCAGGCTTTGATTTGTCACCTGCTTAAATTGTCTCCTTTTTCATTACTTTGTTGTTCTTGCATTGTAGATTGCTGTATGCCATGAACTTTACAACACCATCAGAGACTACAAGGATGAACAGGGCAGGCTCCTTTGTGAGCTGTTCATTAGGGCACCGAAGCGAAGGTAAGACCATGGTTCTGGCTGAGCCGTTAAGGTCTAGTGAAGTAAAGCTGCTGATAGACCGCTGTCCAGATCTTTCAGCGGTTACAAAAATGTAGTGGAACTTTCTTTGTTTTATTTAGTTGTAGACACATACCAACGTCAGTGCTGTGATTTTGGTTTTACTGCTTGGAATAGAATGCCTGTTTTTGTCATTGCAACAGAAATCAGCCGGATTATTATGAAGTGGTTTCTCAGCCGATCGATTTGATGAAAATCCAACAGAAGTTGAAGATGGAGGAATATGATGATGTGAATGTACTGACTGCTGATTTTCAGCTTCTCTTTAACAATGCAAAGGCTTACTATAAGGTGAGGAAAATATATATAAAGGCTAAAATTAATTGTAAAAGTTCAAATTGTAAATGTTCGAATCAGTCCTTGAGTTGGCAAAAACCCTTTTCAGTTTAGCCTTTATTATTGGTAAGAGAGCAGCACACATTGCAGTTGTTCGCGTACTGTTCATGTAACACGCTTGTCCAAGCCCCAACCCAAGTAATTTTATTGCTAAGTGTTCTGTAAGACTTCAGATGCTTTGGAGTGATAGAGGTTACGTTTTCCAGTGCTTATTGCGATTCTTAATACCTCTGTTGAAGAAGGACTGAAGCAGGAATTTCCCAAGTTTCCTATTATTTATTTAATGCCTTTGAACTCATAATTGATAAATTTCCTTCAGATAAGAACAATGTGAATTTTGAGGAGAATGTTTGCTTTGTTGTTGCAGCCTGATTCTCCTGAATATAAAGCTGCCTGCAAATTATGGGAGTTGTATTTGCGCACAAAAAATGAATTTGTTCAAAAAGGTGATGCTGAGGAGGAAGACGAAGATGAGGAAGGACATGACAATCAAGGCGCAAATTCTGAATTAGTAAGTGTGGGCGTGAGAGCTGCAGCTGGAGGAAGCCATGGCTGCATATGTCAGCTGACTCCAAGAGGGAGATTGGCCTCCGTATGTGAAAAGCGTTAAGTCTTGCCATAGTTAAATTATACCCCAAAAGGTATTTCTTATACAAGTTTGTAAGTTCATTTCACAGCATTGTATGTGTGTCTCACTTTTGCCTAGCAAGAAAAGTTACCAGGTTTTCTGATATGGGTAAAACGTAGTTCTGGTTTAGTTGAAACCAAGCGGGTGTGTGCTTGGTATCATGCCGACACTGAGCTGTGATGCAAGCGGGCTTCGTGTCTAACGACATTGTTTTCCCGTGTGTGTCCCGTTCAGTTGGTGCAGCTGGTCCTGGAGTGTCGTGCAAGCGGGATGTGGCGATGGGAAGTTTGGGCTTGGCTGGTTTCTGGGATGTTGGGATGCATATTTTTGATAATGTTGACAACCAAGTCTGCTCTAACAATGTGTGATGTATGTCTGACAGTCTGCAGGGTAAATGTGTAATTACGGTTTTCTTATGTGCTTTACCTAAATGCATAAACAATGTAGCTTTTAACAGTTGCATCCGTGGTTAATAGCTGATTTTTTTCCCTTTGAAAAGTAAATTTATCTGGTTCAGTGCAACTATGGCTGCTATTAAAACTTCTTGTGATTTAATGTCTTTTATTAGTCATCTCCAGGTTACCTGAAGGAAATTCTTGAACAGCTTCTTGAAGCTGTAGCTGTTGCCACAAACCCATCAGGACGCCTCATAAGTGAACTGTTTCAGAAACTTCCTTCTAAAGTGGTGGGTATTTTAATAGTAATGGTTGTGTGTTAAGTTTGAGAACTGGACATTTATGTAACTGCTGTTATACACTGTGGTGGGCAGTTCCTTGTAACTGCCTCATCAGTGCCAATCTCCACCTGTCTTTAGAGCTTCCCCCCACTTCTTTGCTCTGGCACACTTGTTCCCAGCCCGACTTTGCAGATTGGGGCTTGCCCTGTCCTGCCAGTTTAGCAACTGGGGTTTTGGGTGCAGGGTTTTTCATCTTTTTAAATATGTCTGATTTCACTGTTGTGTCTCAGAGTATGGTGTAACAAGTTTAACCAGCAAAATAAATACTCTGAAATACCATCACCACATAGTTGGCTTTCAGCAGAACTGTTCCTTTATGCCGGTTTATTGATGAATTATAGTTCCTTGTATCTGCCTTGTGGTCTGGCTCACCCAAATTGAAGCCTAGTGCTATGTTTATGAAGCTTACACTGTTTTATGAGCTATTAGAACAATAGCTTTGTGACTGTTTATAGTAATAATATAAATTATTTTTGTTTTCTAGCAATATCCAGATTATTATGCAATAATAAAGGAGCCCATAGATCTTAAAACTATTGCCCAAAGGATACAGGTACAGTATAAACATGTTAATGTGTCAGTGTATAGGCTGGTTTAACTAGAAGCATTCTAAAATTGTAAGAAGCCAGGGTTTGTGGTGGTAGGAGAGACATATGTTTTTTCCCTGCTATTTAAAAATCTGAGTGCTGTGATGATTTAATGTTCTGTTCTGTCCTGGGTTAATGCTGCAGAAGGAGCTGCATTGTAAACTGTAGTGTGCTGGCACTGAGCCTGAGTATCCTGGGTTCCTTGATGTTTAATGGTTTAAAGTAGTTCCTTGGCAAGTACTGCTAATGTAAAACATTGAAGTATCGAAGCTTGGTCGTGCATTATCATCACCTACTTTTGTTCTGGTGCCATATATAGATGTTTTGTACTCATGCCTTTTTCATCTTGCTTCTCCAGTAATTTGAAACATTCTAACGTTTTGTATAATAGTGAGCACTTAGACTAGCTGGAGAATAAAACTAAAATAACATTTTGTCAGAACTCTTCAAAATTAAGATAATCTGATGTGTTAAGTGTTTTTTCAGTCTTTTACTTAGCACTTGTAAGCTCTATAAGGGCTTAGCACTTACGTTCAGTACTTTTTTTGGGTGACTTTTTCTAGATACTTATGTTGTTTTTCTCTGACTGTTTCTGTATTCCGCATGAATTCGGTTTGCTTTTCTCTATTGATTTAGTTCTTACACTAGCTGAAAGTTGCCATTTTAAGCAGTTCTGGTTTTTTGTTTTATAGAACGGAACTTATAAAAGCATTCATGCAATGGCCAAGGATATAGATCTTCTGGCAAAGAATGCCAAAACCTACAATGAGCCTGGATCGCAAGTATTCAAGGTTAGTTTCAGTTGTTCATAGTTTGATTTTGGTTTGGATTTTCTTTACTACTTTCTGTGCTGATTGATCTTTAAATGAATGTTTAGCATAAGGCCCTGAAGCCTCTGTTTGCATTTTTAAAAAAATAGCTGCTAGTGGCTTTTCCTTTTTTATATTGCTTTTGGTATAATTGGGGTGTATGTAACTTTTTTTTTTTTCTTGAGGTACATGATTTTTTCCCATTAATTTTTATCTCGGGGTGTGAGTTACATGACTTCTTTGGAGGAGTGGAGGACCCCTGTACTTGTGATGGAAGTTGAAATGGCTTGAGGTTCAAGTGGAGGTGGTAGTTCTCAGCTGCTATCTCTTTCCAGATTGCAGGAACTGTTCATGGTTTTCATCTTAAGCTTCAGAAGTCAAGTCATGTCTTCTTTGCATAGTTTTTGAAGATGCTTTTCCTTTTACATATTTTTGTGACCAAATCGCACCTCCTATCTTAGTTCACTGGCATTTTGTGTACAAATTATCACATTGCTATTTCCATGTACTCTGGAAGTAAGAGAATTTCAGCGGTAAATTATTCCTTTGTGTGCCCAGTTTTTAAGGGCTTTGTAGTGAGAAACCTTGTATACATATAACGCTATTCCCTAAGTGGTTCTTGCACTTCTGCAGTTGCCCTTCTGCTTGGATTGTAGTTCCAGTTCCTAATGACATTGCTCACACTTGTAACCTCACTCAAAACCTGTTGATTTCTGTTTTGTGAACTGTTACTCCAAGTATTGAGTCCAGGGGTGTAGACTGAGCGAGAGCAAGCGCTGTAAAGCTTGGTGATGGTGCTAACTTCTTGATTGCAAAGGCACAGGAACTCATCTGCATTTAGTTCAAAGTGATATTTGTGATATATTTGCAAAGTGTAGATTAAAAAAATTTTTTTTGAAGGATATGACAAAAAATGAGCTTAAAGTTACTCAGCTGTTCTGTTGCGTTTTTACAGGCCACTGTGGGTGTGTTTCAGGCAGACTTCATTCTGTGTTTCGTTTCTCTTGCAATATTGTTTTGTTTCTAAACGCAAATACCCCTCCATTTTAGTTTTGGATTTTTTGATAGGTATATGTACCTGACTATAACAGTCTCTGCTTTCAACATTAAACAAATTCTTTTAATTGACAGGATGCCAATGCAATTAAAAAAATATTTAATATGAAGAAAGCTGAAATTGAACACAGTGAGTTGGCCAAGTCAAGTCTCCGAATCAGGTACCACAAATTTCTTTTTATAATCTGTAAAAATCTCTATAGATGTTTCCTTAATTTTGCTGTGGAGAATGTAGTGGGAAATGATTGCTTGAAAACCTGCTTTGTAACTTTTAAAACAACAATAAATTGTAAAATAGTTTTTGGAAGGAAACTATTGAAATACTTCTATGGTGAACTATTTCTGATGTACTTAATTATGAAAAACAGTGTCAGTGGATCTTGCATAAATGAAGTTATGTCCAACATTCACCATGTGTTAATGAGTTAATAACACAAACAGAATCACGAGGAACAAGGTGCTTTTGTTGCGCTTTGCTTTAAGAAAATTGCTGGATATTCTTGAACCTTGTTAGGAACTGAAACACAAGAGTGCACAGTTACTTAGGTAGGGACAGAACCGTAGGAACAAGACCACAGACAAAAAATCCCTAGAGGTAAGTCCGTGTTACATAAACTTGTGTTTGAAAACCAGTTTCTAGCTACGAGAAGTGCAGGACACTGAAGATCTGGACTTATTTGTCAATGAAGCATAGATTTGTTCTTGGACAGGCAGTTATAAAACACCGTTGATAGCTCTGTTTGTTTCATTGAATGATTTTATGTAGAAACCAGCAATTTTTTTCCTGTGAAAATCTATAGTGTACAGAGAAGTGATGTAGTCGTTTGAGGTGTTTCTTATTTGAAATTAGATTTATTCTTGCATAAACTTTTTGCTTTTGAGTAACACTCAAAAGTAGGTTTAGGTATTATTTGTCAGTATGAGCCATGTCGTTCACCTAAAAAAAATAAAGCAATGTCTTGCAAATCATCTGTGATGTTAGCAAACACATTACAAGTTGGACTCTCTTTATGCGTATGAGCTGTTTTCTGGTATTTCATGATGGAAAAGTAACTGCTGTTATTTTCTGCAACGGTTTGTATGGTACAACTGAGAATACTAGCACTCCTTTACTGAAAGGCAGTTTAAATTGTTTTGATGTCTGAAAAAATGTGCAGATGATGTCGGTATTGAAAGTATTGCCTAAGGGTGTTATGTGTGAAATAAACAGAAGTTACCTGATTTTTTTTTTTTTTTTTTTTTTGCTGTGTAGTGTTTTGAGAAGTTCAGCCTGTGTAGTGGTTTTTTTCTGGTTCATTTGTTTGGCATTAGCATGCTTCCTGTGTTTGGGTGAGTCAGTGTTGGGGCATATAAAAATATAATAGAAGGAGTACTGCAAGGTAGTAATTCCCAATGCATATTTTAATAATGTTCCTTCTTAAAAGCGTGTGTAGTGCCGCAAGACCTTGATTCTACAGACACTGAATGAGCATACGTGTTCGCTTTGCGGTAATGGGAATTACATGTAGGCATCAAGGTTTTCTGTTTAAATTGTGATTTTATTTTTCTCATTGTGTTGGCCATTGGTGAAGCTCAGGATGACACATGTGTTAACTGTTTAAAGTAAAGCTGTTTGCATAAGAAGGGATGACAGGTAAATCACACTGATACTTGTTAGTTGAATTCCTCTCTTGCACTGCCAACCCATTTCCACTTTTCAGCTAACTCCTTAGTCTAGGTGTTCTCTTATGTACTGTGTCTTAATAGACCTGCAAATCCTGAAATAATCTGGATGTCAGAAAAATTGACAGCTCTCTTCTTTTTTTGTCTAACGTGGTGAGAAAAAATATTTGTGATGCCTGAAGCAGGCTAGAGTAATATTGGGCCGAATGCAAAATAATTTGGGGTGAGAGAATAGAATTGTGAAAACTAAACCTTCCACATGCTGCTCTGCATTTCACTGGTTGCTTTTTTTTTAACTATTGTTCTTTTTTTGTTTCTTTCTGTTGAATCTGCATCACATCACAGAGTCATTATTTTTTTAATTTAAATTTCTAGCTGCTTAGTTGTCTCACAGCGGTGGTCTCCTTTACCTGTTGCTGATTTTCATAAGATACCCCCGAAAGCTCATTTAAAGTTAATTTACTGTATTTTTCTTCTGCATTTACACCTATTTTTCTTTGTCATTGATGGATCAGGCTTAAATTCTTCATAACGCTACTAACCTAAATTCTACAGACATGTTATCAAAAATCACGCTTTCTGATTGCAGAGTTCATTGTATCCTTTGGCATACTAAATTGTTCTTCGTTGGTGCATTTAACTGTCCTCTCTTCAACAAAGTGGCAAAATAAAGTGGCTTGATGGTATGCACTGTTGAGCAATTGGACAGTGATTTTGTTGAGTGTTGATAAAACATGATTGTATCTGTATGAATAGCTTTCTCCGGATGCTGAGGAGCGTTTTGTCGGCTGCTTTCACTGCTGTTGTAGCCTGAGCTGTGTAATGGCTGTTAATCTTCAAGCTAAATGAGGACTACAAAGTCCTCTGACTTTATAAACAGAGTCAATATTAATGCTGGGGCACTAAATGTATCTTAGTATTACTTTACTTTTAGCTTTAAAACATTTTATATCTGTCTCTGAACCTCTTGGCTGATCTCTCAAAGTAATTCTGTAAAAAGCTTTATCCTTGCTGTGTCTTTTCTTGGGTCTAAGGTGGGCCTCTTTTTTTCCCCTTTCCTTGGCTTGTCTCTTCTGCCTTAAGGACTCCATCAAATTTGACCGCTTCCAAGCTGACAGGTCCTTCCTCACAGGGTAAAGGCAGTGTTGGTGATGAGAGAAATTCTTCTAACAAATATTATCGGTAAGTAAATTGTAAATTTGGATGAGAAAAGCTGGGTCGTCATCATTTGGAAATAGTAAAATTTTGGGTTGCTTGGGTTTTTTTAATTATTTTTTTGGTTGAGAGTGCTCTTCAATATTGGCTCAAATAATTCTTATGAAATTCAAATATTTCAAATACCTATTAAATATGATTTAATAAGTTACTTTGTTATAATTATTCATCCATGTTTGATTTTATATTTAACATTTCAAAACACCTGTCATGAAATACTCTGTATACAATTATTTCCTTAGAAATGTTCTGAAGAACGATATGTTAAGCTTCATTACAAAATAAAGCAGATGAAAAAAACACGGAAAAATGTCATAAATATAGAAAAATTATATTTGGAGACTAGAAAGAGATAGTAAGTACGGCTAAATAATTAAGAGATGGATGGTGGAAACCAGTCTAGCCCGTGAAGGCAAACTGTTTCATTCGGGATACACTTATGGCAAACTGGCTGAATAAACTGGGTTACTGGAAGCTTTCTGGTTTGTTCTTTTGGTCGTCAGTTGAGGGTTTTGGTACCTAGGAGAGGTCTCGTTATTACAGTTTCTGGGTTACTGTCGTGAAACAGTGCTGTTCCTGGCTGAGTCCCTGTGTGTGTACTCTGAAGCCGTGGTTTAACTCAGCCGCTGCGAGGGTCTTTAAGGGACTCGGCATTTGTACAGAGTTGGTGTCATTTTAAGCAACCTGTCTGCTTTTTCCCAGTCTGTGCTTTGCTTTCCCAGCCTTTGTAGGGCCAGGCTAAGCCCATCGCTGGAGGTGCCTAAAGAGCTGACCTAGTAAAAAGCAGAGGGTGTCAGGCATAGCCTGCAGTGTAGTGTAGGTCGGAAATGCTGTGCCTCGGGTGTGGGGCAAAAGGGAGGAAGAGAGGGATGCTGAAGAAGTCTTTGTGAGACTGCAGCCAGCGCGGACACTCATTTACTCCACGTAGAAAACCAAGGAAGCTGCTTCACATATAGGCACTCTGTGTGCTGAAAACGCCTCGGGTGGGAAAGGGGGAATGGGACATATATACATGCATATACAGCTTATGGTGTGCTGAATTCCTTCATGTAGACAAATCCCTATAAAACAGGATCAAATCACAAAGTTATTAATTGGAGGGACTTGTTTTCATCCCCTTCTCCCCCAGTAATTCAAATACTCAAGTGTTCAAAGTAGGACAGAAGACAGCCAGCCTGTGCTCTAGCTTTGGGGTAGTATGTCCAGTTTTTCAGATTGATGGACTGCCTCTTGAACTAGAGGCAGATTCACGGGTCATTAGCAGCTTCTCTTGTGAAGGGCTCCAGTCTTCTCTTGCAGTTATGTCAGTATTTCTGATAATGTCACAACCATTGTGAGCTTCATGTGTTTACTTACGCTCTTAGGGTGACTGTTAATGGTTAAGGCAAGAACCCTTTTCTTTGTTTTAATTATGCACCTTTTCTTTTTATTTTTGTTCTTTCACAGTAACAAAAGATCAGCCCAAGGGGATCGTTTATCAGCAATAACCATGGCATTGCAGTATGGATCAGAAAGTGATGAGGATGCAGCTTTGGCTGGTAGGAACTGAAACACAGTTTCTCTATTTATTTTCTTTAATTAAAATGGTTGGAATAAGCAAAACTGTAAAGCTCCTGATACATTCAGATATCTTAATTTCAAAAATATCTTCCAAACTGTTTTGGAGTTAGTGTGTGTGTTTCCAAGTATACTTATCCAATCTTTGGAAGCTGTTGCTTGGTTTTATTCCTTCTATTATGAAACAAGAAGAGGAGACACTGGAGAAGACACTGGGTGCTCCTTGCAGTAAAAGATGTACAGTGCTGCAGCTGTTTGAAAGAAATCTCTCACACAGTGGCTTGTTCTCCCTTGCTGTCTTGTGCCATTGGGTCTTCTAAGTATCTGTCAGGGTTTATTTTTGTAAGGTGGAGATAACCTGTGTGAGGTGTAAGGATAGCTAAACATTAGAACTTCAGAACGACCTGGTGTAGGCTAGCAGCCATGAGATTGTGCGTGAAGGCTCATGTTAAAACAAAAGGTGAAAAGGCCTTCCTCTACAGCACCCGTAGTTTCATAATAAGCATGTTCTAGCGTTATGCTGTAAGCATGTATACCATGAGACATGTGGTACATCAGCTATTTCAGTATTGGTCATAAAGTGTTCCAGGTTGTCTTTTAAGTTAGCCTGTCTTGAAAGTGAACATTCTCAGGAACTTCCTTATTTTCATCTCAGAGCAGGTTTCAGAAATGTGTTTGTACATGCTCTGTTGGTTTATTTTTTGTTTATGTTATTTCTGCGTTGATGTGAAATGATGTAGTTCTTCAATATAGTTTTTTGGGGCTTTTATTTCACACCTGGTAGTTGGATTGTACTTGCCACTGTTTTCCAGTAGATAGATATGCTGTTGAATTTTTTGGGGTCATTTTAGATCTTGCTGCAAGCAAAAATGTTTTACTCCTGGTTAGCCCAGAGTTTGGTTATTGCTCCAGAGCAGCCGCTTTTTGGGAGGTGTGGGGAGTGTTTACTAGCTTGGTTCAGTGTGATTGTTAGCCACTGTTTTTGCAAATTGTAGTTCTGTAAAAATGCATATCTTTTTATGTCTTTACGGGATTTAAGTTCTTGAAGCAATTTAATTACTTTCAGGTGCCACCTTTATTATGGACGTTATTATCATTTCCATGGAGCCTTTCCTATGCCCCTGAGATTTTTGCTTTGCTGATGTTGAAGCTCTCCTATCTTTACTACCTTCACCTAAGAGGTGGTGTCTTCTTTTTTTTTTTTTTTGGCAGATATCTGTCACCCTTAAGATTTTCTGTCACTCCAACGTACTACTTGTACATCCTTGTGCTTTCAGTCTCTGGCTGAAAAGGATTTTTATTTAAACCAAGTGGTCTTTTTGTTAGTTGGTCTGGTATCTCATCTTTTTTCCTTCCTCTAACGCTTGTTGAAATAAATGAGAATAAGACTGCATGACTGAACGTCAAGAGAACTTTCCCTCCCTCCATACACAGACCTAAATCTATGAACTTTTTGGTAGCGGTTCCCTAAGCAATGAACAGTAACTATTTGCAGTTTGGAGTTTACCCTTACACTGTCAGAGGGTGTCGTGGTGTGATGGAGCTTGCAGAGTTTTCCAGCCTCTGCAGCTCCCTTGCTCCTCATTACTGTAAAGGCAGGCATTGTTGGTCATTGTGTATGGAATGCTTACAGGTAAGTATTCCAAAAACAAAGCTGGTTTTATTATTTCATTTAGAGATGTTTTAAGACTGTATGCTGCTTTTGGTTTTGCTAGCATCCGTCTTCAGTGAGACATTGAGCATTCATTGTCTAGGTGCTTTGGGACCACAAAGGAGACAGTGCTTAAAGCAAATCCTCACCGAGTAAAGACTAGTTTTCCTTCACATACTTTCAAATACTCTCCTTTCTCTCTGCTCCTTTTCGGCCTCATCATTGAGTAAGAGTACGTGTATGATACATGCATTTATATCCGATCATAAAGCTCAGTTCCAGCTGTAAATTAGATGTCTTCCTTCTCTGTGGTGAAATAAATTTAACATCGCTCCATTATGAAGCTGTCCTTTGTTAGGAAACAGTCAGTGTTGTATGGAAGGTACAGCAGAGGATATGTGCTGTTTGGGGCTGTTGAATGGTGTGTATTTTGTGGTTATAGTTTACTGTGTAGGTTTTTTTCCTGTCTCTGCTCACTGTAGTTGTGGTAACAGCTGCATGGCAGGGGAATAACCTCTCCCCAGCCACTGTGTGCTGGGTGGGGATATGGGACCTGGTGACATTAAAGAATCTGCTGTCTCAGTTTAGAGTGTTTGTTCCATAGCAAAATTGGGATTTTTTTCTGTCTTCTGATCTGAATAAAACATTCTTCTTAATTTCTTAAGATAACAGGTTTCATATTTGGAGAACACTCATTTTCTGAGTTATGTGAGAATGTCTGATGTTTGACACGTTGCTTTTAAAGAACATACACATCATAACAAAAATCTTTATAGCTGTATTACAATATTCTGTAAACACTTTCCTTTTTGTACCTGTTCAATTTACTTAGATTTTTATTTTAGGGAATGCCTCATGTTCTTCTAATACAAAAGAAGTGCATTTCTTATTTAGGGTATTGAACTGCTTTATTGCTGGCTGACACATGTAGAGAACAGCAGCTAGTCTGGGTTTTTTCTCTCTCATTAAAACAAGTTCTACTTTTTCTATTCTGTTTCTTCTCAGTGGAGCAGAACTGAATTGTTTGCATGAACAAACTGAACTGTTTGAGTAAACATAACCAAAGACTGTATTTTGCTAGATAATGTATTTGGGAAACTTTACCTGATAGCAGTCTCTTAGCTGTTACCATTTATCTCTGTGTTCAGGTTGATATGTTAGAAACAGGAAAACATAGCGCTACTTCCGATCTTTGTTTCTACCTGAGTTATTCTGTCCAGCTCCTGCTTTGCTGGCTACTGTGTAGTGGATGTTAGGCCTTTAAGTGATGCTGCTTGGCATGCAGAAACATAATTAGGATAATTTTGAATGTCTTCCTTGAATCGGTAATACACATCTTCATTCTGTTGTTGCACATCTGCTGAGGTCTGCTTGTGTTTTAGCTTGCGTGTAACTTGTGTGGTAGGTCCCATATGTCACGTGCTCACATAGATCTACGGTGTCAGACTGTAGAGGAAAACGATAGTACTATGTTGTTATGCAGTCATTGTCCCCTGGTTTTGTCATCATTTCAGTATGTCTTTATGAACTTGGATAGAAGCTTGAAACATTGCCAGCCTCTGCTGAGCAATAATGGAAATGCCAGCTGGAAACTTGGCGTGAGCGTCAGAGAACTGTCTGTTGTGTAACTGAATTACCCAGCGTGTCGTCTGCCAAGCTTTCCTTCAAACTTTAACTCAGAAGAGGGGAAAAAGGGTGAATAATTTAACTCTAGGATGTGCAAAACCACATAGATTTTCTGTTGTGCCTGTCTGCAAGGTACAGATTACACCGAATCTTCCACTGAGAAGCATGGAAGGATTGGTCTTTTATTGCGTCTCACCCTGTATTTCCACTACCAGCGTTTTTTCATTCCTTTTGTGTTTCTGTTGCTCGTGTAATGTTTCTCCCAGTTTTATCTGCAATAAATGTTAGTTCCTTTATAGGTTTTCTTTCATTGATCCTAATCCAGAAGCATAATGTATGCTTCATAGAGATAATTAAAAAGGTTTTCTATAAAATTTGTAAATTCTTTATTATGAAGTGTTTATGCTAATTGTATAATAATTCTAAAATATTTATTGCTCCTTCATTTTGCTCCGTAGGTTAGAGGTGCATCTTCAGGCTTTAGTGTCATTTTTTTCTGCTAGACTTTACTGTTTTTTAATTGAGCTGTGATTAATACGGTCTAAAGGATTATAGAAGTTTTGAAGTCAACTTTTTGATATATATGCCAAAATTCAATTTTAATTTGTCCATTTTGCTTACCTGCCTAGGCACCTTTGAGAATACCAGACAAGGTTTGTCCATTTGTTTTCTTGTCAGAGAGCAGATTGGCAGTAGTTCAGTATGCGGTTGTGTTTGGCACAAACACTGGTGTTAATGGCTTGAGGGGTACATGGGGACGTAGCTGTCGTATAGGTTGTGTGTGGTTGAGTAGTCCTGTTACGTAGTCTCCTACATGAAGGCTTCTTGGCACTCGTAGGTGGCAAAGGTGTATTACCAGTGATAGAACTGAAGCCTTGTCTGATAAGAGAGATGACAATAGCTAGGTAAAGTGCTGGTTTTGTCAGTTTGAGGCTTATAAGGTATGTTTGTGATGTCGTTTTCTGAGGCATGAATCTGACTACCAGAGAGTGGCTGAACACCCTTGATTGAGGGACTGCCTTTTCTTCTAGTTTAGGTCTTTATCCATGTGAAAAGTCACCCCAAAACCCCACTCTGAGCTGTCCTGCTGAGTTTCCCGTTTTTCCTTTCTCTCCATGCAGCTGCTGCTCGTTATGAAGAGGGAGAGTCTGAAGCCGAGAGCATTACTTCCTTCATGGACACTTCTAATCCTCTTTATCAGCTTTATGACACAGTTAGAAGTTGCCGAAATAATCAGGGCCAGCTCATAGCTGAACCCTTTTTCCACCTGCCCTCCAAGAAAAAGTATCCTGATTATTATCAGCAAATTAAATCACCTATTTCATTGCAGCAGATCAGGTAAGAAAACAGAATGCAAACTAGATCTGGTGGGAAGCTATTCAAGGGTCTCTGTTACTTGCAGAATCCTGTCTCGTGGTCAGTTGTCGATACCAAATGCAGTGGGTGCTGTCTTTCCTCTACATTTGGTTGCTTCTTGTTTCAAGTCAGGCTGCATCAGTCTTCTGATCATTTTTTGTAGATGGCTGCCATGGGGTTTATTTCCCATGGAGGTTCATTTGTAATGTGCCTGAAAGGTTGGCACATCAGTAATTCTGAAGGTTAGGTAGGCAGCAGAGATGAAAGCTTCTGCAGAACCCCCTCTTCTTTGACACTGATGACTTGGTTACCTCTTACTGCCATGTTTTTTTAAATTGGTAGTTTTCAGCAATGTGAATTGTAGAAAGATAGTTGCAGTTACCTTCCTTTTGACTAGTTCACAGTGTAACTGTGCAGAATAATTGTTTTCATTCATGATATAGTTAGACTGGGCTGTAGGAAGCAGCATACCATTTGTAGATCTGTGAGCCGTGAGAGTTTCATTAACTGCCAGAGCGCAGTGAAGAGCAGTGAGCTGTATCTTCCTTTCGTGGTCCAGGTACGTTAATGTGATGGGTGTGTGTCAGGGTCCCAAGTGCATTAACAGACCTTGATGGCACTGACCTGTCTCGGGTGGTCCTGGCCACCTGGCCGGTGGCGTCTGGAGCTCCAGTCCTTGTCTGAGCTACACTGCAGGAGTGCTGGTCCCCCAGCTTTAGTGAGTGAGGACTGGACCCTAGCACTGTTGGTGTGTTTGTCACCCACTGTAATTGTAGTTATAACATAACACAATTTCCCAGACTTGGTACAATTGTTGAATAAGCAGCATCTTTGTTAAATCAGAAAGTAACAAAGCTGACTTTTTTTTTTTCTTTTTTAACTGTCAGAGGGTGTTTTGCATGTGCTGGGAACAAGTATGGAGCTTCCACACTGGTTATCTATCCGTTAGTGGCTTTCAAGTGTTTTTTCTTATGTCTTAGTACAGCTGTTGGCTTGGCAAAGAAAGTGTCTTGTCTTGAACGAAGCACAAAATGTACTTGTCGGGGAAGAAAGAAGGTGAAATTGAGAAAAATCATTGGTAGTTGTCAGGAAGCATTTTGTCTGAATGTACTAAAGATTATCGGTTCAGATTATGTATACAGGTTTAATTGGGAGAGACCCTCTGTTAAAAGCGTACTTGGTATCAGGAATAGGACAGGTAGTTTGCCATAGGGAGGCAGCTGCGTTTCTGCTTCCTTTACAGCGTAGGCAGGTTGCATCTGGCTGTGTGAGCAGTGCAGAAATTCCGCACAAATGTATGAAGAATGTAGGGATAAAAAAGCTTTATTGCCTTAGAAAATAAAAAGGGACAGACAGTCTTTTCAGAAATAGTGTCTGTAGCTCACAAGTTATAGTGTTTATGATACCCAACTTCTTTTAGCAAATTCTGAAATTCAACTGTTCTTTAAATTACCACATAATCTTCACTTCTTATCTTACTAGACCTAAAAAGTCTTGAAGTCATGTATATGTGTGCTTAATTGATGTGCTTTAGGGAAAACTGAAGCTAGCGTGGTTTTACTGATGCTGCAGATGTGTCTTTAGGCATTCAGAACCGCTGTTCCCTTAGGTGTTTTGTGTTGGGTTTGTTTTGGTGGTGGTGGTTTTTGGGTTTTTGAGATGTACATACAAAGAGCATATCTCCTGTTCACAGATGAGGCAGAAAAGTTAATTGTGTGAGTGTAAACTCAAAGGTGTTGGAGTAAAGCCTGGCAGTGCTGTCTCGTATCTGGTTTGCTTTGGCGTCTGGCTACCCAGGCTAGCCTGCCAGACTGAACTGTGAAATGTGTGCCTGCGGCAAATTGTACAGCCAGTCATATATTTCAGGAATTTTGTCTGTGCTAAATGCAGGGAAAAGCCTTACTGAATAATAGATGATTTCTAGAGTGGGAGTTTGAGTATGTTTTGTTTTAATGAGATGTACATTATATGTATGCCAGCTTCTCAGTCACTTTGTGGGCATTAGGAATCTTAGTCATCTGAACTGCGTGCTGATCCTGAGCTGCTTCTGGGTGTGGGAGGTAATCCTGCTAATGGCTTTAGTTTTCTGCTAGTTTCCTCCTGACTTACTCTTTACAGAATCACAGAAGAGCTGAGGCCGGAAAGAAGACTGTCCAGACCAACCCCTGGCTATTGCAGGGCCAGTCTCCCAGGACTGTGTCCAGTCAGGTTTTGAGTGACTCCACAACCTCCCTGGACAAACAGTGCCAATGCTTGACCACCCTCACAGTAAAAAAAAAAAAAAAAAAAAAAACCAACCTAACACAATTTAATTAAAAACTAGTAATCTCATTTCTGCAAAACAATGAATTCAGTTTCTTTAAAGCCTCCAAACAAAACAAAACCAAACTGCAACCTACCTTTTAAAGTACTTTTTTCCTTATTTTTTAAAGGTCATTGTGCTTAAAAGGATGTTCTTCCAAGTTTTACTCATGCTTTTGGGTACAATTATATCACTGTCATTCATATCACAGAAATTTCTCTTGATTTCTAGTGCATAAGTTTAGTTTGTATTATGTTGACAGTGACTTTCTGCAGAGCCATGGATGTCATTAGTTTTAGCCTCACTTTGCAAAATAAACAGATGTTTATAAAATTCTGTCCTTCCAAAACTAGTGAGATGGCTTTTTAAAAATGTATTGTGAAGCCGCATTTCATACTCTGCACCCACAAAATGCATGAGACTTGAGTTCTGTTGAGTTCGAGGATAATTAAATCTGTTCAAAGTACTTCTGTGAAAAACCTTCTTAATAACTCATCCTATTGTTTGCTGGCAGCAAGTGCATGGAAGGGGGTGGGAAGGTAGGAGGTTATTTGCAGACTAGAGCAGGATTACTTTATGCCTATGCGTTTTTCATTCTGCATGTGTGGTGTTGGAAGTTGTCTGTCTTTCGATACCATATGGCCTAAGTCTGGGTTTATAGTTTAGTTGTTGGGCCTTCCATGAATACAGCTGTGAATGGCAGTTGTTTGCTTAAAATCAGGTGGCCTGCACCTGGGTGGTTTGGTTGTGGATAAACAATGTTGATAGAAGCAAGATTTTATTTCCTGATAAGATAATTTGAATGATAGCTCATCCTTCCCTTTTAAGACAGTGTTTCCTCTTTCTCTGGGTCTAGGTTAAGATCTAAAGGAGTAAGATATAATTAAACTGCTTTTCTTCACTTGTGAGCTACCGTCAGGGTCCTTGCCTTCTTCGTCAGCTTAAAGGTTTTCTTTCTGCACAGTCAGGAGAGAGCAGAGAATCAGTGCACATAGAATGGTATGTTTAAGACTAATGGCAACTTCATGTGGGGTTTTTTTGGTTGCTTTTGGTTATTTTCCTGTGTTATTTTTGGTGCTTCAGGGTTAGACTGCTGCATTGTGATGTGCACAGGGCACTGCCTAAATACACACAGATGAAGGTAGTGTGAGATACCAAGGCTATATGGACTAAGTGGTACGTTTTCAGATGAAGCATGTGGTGGTGGTGTTCTGGGGTCTGCATGAGCTACCTCTCTGTCTCTGGGGGGAGAGGTAAAGCAAATCCCAGAGCTGTTAGTGTCAAGTGGTTTGGGATCTGCTCATTTCTGCCCGTTTCTTTTACCGTATCATGAAGTCATACATGACCAGTTTAGAATTCTCTTTTCGTAAAATGAAATTAGTTGCAGGCAGGATGTATTCCCTAGGAAACACTACGGCCTTGCTTGTTCTGCCTGCAGCTTGCTTTGCATTTGTTCTGCTTCAAAGCATACGGCAAACTCCCCCTTTCCTCAGTTTGATAAAACTGGCACCTAAAGATACAGAATTTGATTGATCGGGATGTATTACTAATCAGTAAATCTGATTTATAGAACCATGCTGACAGTGTTACTTCATTGATTTGGAACTTACAAGTGGTAAGGGTGTAGAGTTGTCCGCTGTATGTTTAGCATCTTAGGAGGATGGTCTCCAATGTTGCGTTTTCAGTCAGTGTACTCCTAGACCTTCAGTGATTCTTTCAGGGCAGCTTGAAGTTGGGTACAGAACAATTCCAGGTAAAGAGGAGTAGCACCAGGTGATAGTAGGGAGAAATAATTTGAGCTGAAGAAGTGTTACTTCAAGGAAGATGTAGTCCTTTAGGTTACTCTTTCAGAAAGCTGAATCCAGACCTCATGCAGCAGCAATGAAAATGTGAACTTGCAATTCGGTAATTCTAATTTAACAAGTTAACTGGAGGACTAGTAAAAACTTTAACAGTTTTTATTCTTCCTGCTGCCCAGTCTCTCAAAACTTGTTTCAGTTCTCTGGAAGGAGGCAAATGTGCCAGAGTTGCACAAGGCTGTTTATAAACTACATGCTACTACTATTTAAGCAAAGTTTGAGGCGGGCATTGAAAGGCAGGACTGTTGCGTGCAGACTCACTTACTTGCAAGAGGGTGAACTGCAGAGTGGATCTTGAGAGGACTTTATCCCAGCTTGGTTGTTCAAGATTGCTGAAGCACGATTCCTTGTCCTCTGGCAGTTGTCTTTAGCTGTAAAAATCACTGAGGCATTTTAGACATTTGTCTTAAGTATTTAATATTAAAATCCGAGGCAATTGTGGTAGTCTTCTCTTTGAGATCCCTAGTTAAAGCCTAGTACGGCAAATTTGTCAGTGTGAGTTGTCACTTGTAAACACGTTATGCTGATGATGCTACATCCAAGGGGAGAAAGGAGCCTGTTGGTCAGCAGTTCTCTCCAGTGCTGCTCCTGAATTGATTTTTGAGTCGTTTGGGTTTTTTCATAATGTTCTTGATCTCTAAAGTAGTTTAGCTGACCTGGGTACCTTTTTCTAAGATGCAGAATTGCATTTAGACTTTATTTTTGTTTTCCGCTAATCCTTTGTCAGTAAACAAGGAAATGACAGCCTGTTTACACACTTAATTACCTACCCTATGTGCCTCAACAAATTAAAATGTTCTTAATTAATTATGGTTTGGAGAAAATTACATCTAACTTTGGAAGATTGTATTGATAAATACGACCTTATTAGTTGGGTTTCTGATGCGAGTTTTCTAAGCCTTTCTATTCCATGTTTTCTTGAGTATTCTCTAAATGATGAGTTAGCTTTTGTAACACCAACAAGTGTTTGTGTGGTGAAGTCTTGTAATTGCTTGTCAAAATTTTTGTTGGACTACAAAAAATAATTACATACGTTTTACTGTTAGGTTTTGCTTTCTGTACCAGAGGGTGTCCAGATGAGCTGGAGAAGATGTAAGGAGGCTGCAGTGTTCAGTACTGGACAGGGGCAAGCACAGGAGGCAGGCTCAGTGTTTACATCCGCAGCATTTACGAGCCTGTTTGTCATATGCTGGTGGTTTAGGGCAAAATAATCCTGCATTTAATGGGCTTTTTATTTTGTTTTGGGCTTTTTTTTATTACCATTCTCATTTCCATTAACAAATGCAAATAATTGTTGCATGTTTAACAACATGGAAATGGAGGCTGACTTCGTCTTCATGGCAATTTAATTGGTACACAAACTCCTTGCTTTTGGGGGTGTGTGTGTGTTTGGCTGATATTTTAATTATTATTATTTGCATTTTTTTACTAATATAATGAAAATTATATTGGTAACACCTTTTTTTTTCTAATTGCAGAGTAAGTGAAGCTGACAGGTAAACTCTTATTATCTGTTCCATCAGTTAGAAACATTAAAAATAATCTGAAAAACAATGCATAAAGGTTTGCAAGATACTGATGTCTTCGAGTCTTACAAAAGATGCATGAACCTAAACCAGATTCTTTTAAATGAGAATGGCAATAAGTAATTTTCTCCATGTCTTACGTTTGGGTTATTTGTCAAAAACTGTTTTTTGCTCTTTTCATGGTCATTGAGGACATGCTTGTTCTTCAGATTTGAAAGAAATGAGAAAAAAGTAACACTACGTTTCAGTAAGGTGTATGCACTGCCATGCTGGCAGCATGCAGCTAGTTGGATGTTTCCTGCAAAATGTCTGTCCATCATGACAGCTGTATATATTGTTTTTATAGTAGTTTCAGCTCTGTGCTGTGTTTACTTCAACCGTGACTTCCTCATCCTTGGCTGACCAGTGAAGAGTCCTGTTTAGCACAAGTTGAACATTGTTACTCTTGGTTCGCTGGCTCAGCTGTGAGGCCACGTTGGCAGATAAGATTTGGGACTAAAAGGTATTACGGTAAATTTATTTTGTGGTCGTGCTTCTGCTCCATCAGGCAGGTTCGCATTTAGCTGGGTGCTGTAGGAGCCAGGCTAGCTTTAAAGGTGGTGCATGACCGGTGGACATGAAAGGCGGGTGGTGATGAAGGAGATGTGAAGGAGGATGACCGCGTTTTGCAGCTGTGCCAGGGGAGTTTCTGTGTTGTTGCAGATTGCTATTTTCTGTTGTGTTTAATGAGGTGTTGTACGGTTTAAAAAAGTTGTCTAGAACTTCTACCACTTGTGCAAGGAAATACGAGAAAGCACATTAAGTTACTGGCAGACTTAGTGCACTGGTTCATCTTTCTAGCATATGAAAAATGACTGTTTCTGTTTCCACGTAAAGTGCACTTTGCAGGTAGCACCAACCAACAACCAGGTGGTTTTATGAGAAGGCAGGAATTGGAGAGGGTGAACATGAGAGGTGTTGGGAGCTTTTGGTTCTGGCTGAAGATGGGTGGAATCGGTGTGTCAGGAAGGCAGCGTTCATGGCTCTGCGGAGCTAACCCATCCCATCAATGTACCCAGGCCCTGCGGGTCCCAGCTGAGGTGTACAGGAGCAGTCTCAGCAGGCTGCGCTTCTGCCTTGTCTGTACCATGGCTCATTTGAGTATGGAAACAGGACTGCGGTCTGCATGACTTTCTAGATGGCAGCTTTTAGAATTGTTAAAATAATTCTGTAAGAGGATGTTTCCCTAATACAGTTAAAATTGGAAGATGTTACTGCAGCATCAGAACCCCCCCCGCCGCCGCCACGCTCCTGTCATTAGAGCTCTTTGGATATTGATTTAGTGAAAATGGTGTTGAAGAACTGCTTTGCAATGTGTGACTGATGAAATACCTGATTGGTGCCTCTCTTCTGCAGAACCAAACTGAAGAACCATGAATATGAAACTTTAGATCAGTTGGAGGCTGATCTGAACTTGATGTTTGAAAATGCCAAGCGCTACAATGTTCCCAATTCTGCCATCTATAAAAGAGTGCTGAAAATGCAGCAGGTTATGCAGGTACGTGGAGTAGAACAATCAAAACAAGCACACGTGGCTTTATTTCCCTAAGGAGTATTTTCCAAAATAATTTTTACTAGACCAGTATTTGCAGTAATATTTTTCTTGCTTAGGGGGAGGTATGCGAGTGAAGAGCATCATATGGTGATTTTTCTTGAGCACACCTAATGCATTCTGTGATTTCTTCTGGTCATTTTTATTCTTTACTATGACTCTTAGCCCAGTTGTTGTGAGAAAGTTGATGATGTGTGGTTTCTTTTAGAGTTTGCAGGTAATTGAAGGGTGCTAAACCACTTCAAATTTCATGGCTAGCGTTCCAGCTAAGTGCTGCAGTCTGAAAGGGCTTTGCTTTCAAGCTGCTTCCTCAAAAATCTTTCTGACAGATAAAAGAATTATACTACTATTTTATGTTGGCCAGCTTATATTAAATAAATCACTAGAAATATTTTTATGGTAGTTTAGTCTCAAAACCTGTGGTTTCATCCTTCTTTGTGCTCCTGACCTGTTCTGTTATTTAATACTGTTCTGGAAGTGTCCAGCAGTAAGTTTGGCTTCAGGGATTTGTTCTTCTTTTCAGGCAAAGAAGAAGGAGCTTGCTAGGAGAGACGACATTGAGGATGGGGACAGTATGATTTCTTCTGCTACGTCTGATACTGGAAGCTCAAAAAGGAAAAGGTGCGCGCTTCCATCCTTCCTGCAGTTCATGACGTTGCTACATCTTTTATCTGTTAAAGAGAATATTAAACCATGTTTTTTAGCATTTGTGTGAGGATTTGTAATTCTGAAACTTAACCTCATTAAGTGTTAGCTCTAATTAATTCAAAACCATTTGCTGACTTTATTTAACATTTTTGGCCAATTAGTTGGCAGTTGTCAACATAAATTCAGTTTGATAAGTGACACAGACCCTGTAGTAGCACTGAATTAGGTAATTTTGTCCGTGGAATTCAGGGGGTTTTTGTGTTTTATTTTAACCTAGCGTGCGGTTTAGCAATTATCGCTTCTTTTTACTACTTCTCCAATATATGATGATTTATGTAGTTTTGGTAGCAATTTCAGGCTGTAATTAAAGACAACATTGTAATTGAATAATTTTTTTGAAAGATTGTAGTATTCTGCTACAAATACTTTTATTTGGTGAAGACTCCTGGCATAAACGTTTTCACATTCCACAAACCAAACTGAGGATAATGTCATTTTGACAAATCAGTTTTGGAAGCGGGGAAAAGAACCCCTGATACTTATTCTTTTTCTTTTTGTTCTTCTCCTTTATCCTAACAGTAAAAAGAATATACGAAAGCAACGAATGAAGATCTTATACAATGCAGTTCTGGAAGCTCGAGAACCAGGCACGGGCAGACGGCTCTGTGATCTGTTTATGGTTAAGCCATCCAAAAAGGATTATCCTGACTATTATAAAATTATCTTGGAGCCAATGGACTTGAAAATGATAGAACACAACATCCGCAATGACAAGTACACAGGGGAGGAAGCCATGATTGAAGACATGAAGCTCATGTTCCGAAATGCAAGGCATTATAATGAGGAAGGCTCCCAGGTACTGTTTTGATCCCGCAGTCACTCTTATCTCTCTGCTGCTTGCGACATATATGTTAGGCTGGTTTAGCTCTGACTGTTACTCGTGTTATTTACGATAATTGTTTATTGAACTAAAGTAGAAGTATGACTTTTTCTTTCTGCTGATGTTTTAAACTCTGTCTTCATCTGTAGTCGTATAAACATAAAAGGCAACACACTCCTTTGCGAAGGTTGGACTTGCTTCCTGTTAGCTAAGCTTGTTCCTCCACTACAAAGAATGTCAGCTGAATGTTTCCTAGTATGGTTTAAAAAGATAAGCTGGTTACTAAGTTCACATTATTCGTCCTCAGTTAATCACATGAAGGTGTTTGCACGGAAAAGTGAATGATCATCAGCATGTGATTTGGAGCTCAGAATAAGGGATGTCTTGGAAAGAAACCAGCTTTGTTTTCATGGAAGAGGAGAGTGTGGAGATTGGACTAGAAAGCGTGGCTTGTTTAGCCTAGCAAGAGGAGTCTGAAAGGAATATGCTTTTCATTTGCAAATACATTGTAGGGTGTTTCTGTGTCGTGATGTTTCTTAGCCAGCAAGCATGGTGTTGAAGAACAGAGTGGTGGTAAGAAACCTTCAGCTATTTCTAATGAGGAACTTGATGAGCTGCTGTATAGGACTTTGTCATGAGGTTGTGTTCACTGGGGTTGGAACTGAAGACCCAGGAGGACTGCTGGTCCTTTGTAACCTTGATGGAATCACAACAGTTCAAGAGATATTTCATTGCCTAGCAGAATGCCTAGCATTGCCTTAATGAGAAGGTTGATACGACAACTTCACCTTGCCTTTGTAATTTTTGGAGTAGAAATGCAGCTTAATTGGATAATTTATTCAAGATTTATATCTCCCCGATTTAGATGGTGTTCATCATTTCTGCTTTCCTGTGTGAGTCTGTTAAAGGTGTATTTGAGAAATAAGCCCTTCTTTTAAATCAAGGAGTTGGTTCTGCATTCAGCTTTTTCAAACTAACATTTAAATGTTTCTTGGGGCTAGTTCTAAAGTAGCCTAAACAGAGTAAACCTTGTTTTGTTTTGGTTTTTGATTACTTTACTGATTAATAGGTATACAATGATGCCCATATGCTGGAAAAGATCCTTAAGGAAAAAAGGAAAGAGCTGGGACCCCTAGCTGAAGATGATGATGTTGCATCCCCTAAACTAAAGCTAAGTAAGGCAACCTCGTACATTGCTATGTTTCATTTCAACACATGTGAAAACCCAACAATACAGATTAACAGATCATCCTTTAGAACAGAAGATACGATCTGCAAGTTTAGACTGACATGCAAAGTAGAATTATATTTTCAAAATAACAACAGCAACGGTGTGTTTATATGTTCATATAATATAATTTAGTTGTTGCATGCAGCGTTTTCTATGAAGAGTAACTTAGAATGAAGAAAGAAAACTTAGGAGTGGTGGAATGACTAGCAGTTAGTCACGGTGTTATCCAAAGGTTCGGTGCTGTATTATGTACTCAGTAGCACTTCATTAGCATGCTTAGTGTGAGCTACATCCCAGGATTGCGTACAAGTAAGATGCTTCTCAAACTGAGTAAAGCTCTTAAATTCCCTGGTCCAGTGTCTGGCGTTTCCACAGAATGATAAAAGAAATGTGAGTTTTATTTGGAAAATTATTGAAAAACAAAAAATGCAGAAGTGAAATTTCCAACAATGTCTGTTCCTAGAGCTGTTTCCCTAACAGACCAGATTTGCTACCACTCAGATCTTATGTTCCCTTAATACGTGTTCAGAACTTAGCAAACTGAGAAGGATAAAATTGCACAGAAAAGGGTAAAGGAAATAACTACACACAGCCCTCTTGAAAGTAGAAATGTGCAGCTCTGAGGTAGGGTACAGATAGTGGAGAATTCACAGGCAGAGACTATGCAGTACGGTTACACAGATCCTGATTTAATCAAAAAGCAAATCTGACTGATAATCCCATGGGAGGCCTTATTTCACACTTTACTCCTCTCTAATTTGGCATAAACCTGTCATGACGGAATCTGGTAATATTTAGAATGCTTAATTTTAGTGATAGCAAAACCCCTGAGATGAATGGGTTTTTAACGGATCTGGGGAGAATTTCATGTAGAGCTGGTAAGACCATATTGAATTTCATCATGGCTTGGCTACATGAACAAGGATTTGGGAAGGGTTTTCCCCACGCTCACTGCAAGTGCGCTGATGGCTGAAAAGGCCAATGCAGGTTATACCCTTCGGACCTGCGCAAGGTGAGGCACAGGGTGCGTGGTACTGGCTCCACCCTTTACACCTGAGGTTCATCTGCCAGGGCCTAGCGAGCTTGGATGGTGACAGCGAAGTCCTCGGGTCGTAGGTTTGGTTACAATATCCTTCTCTTAGATGATGGATGCCTTACAAGGCTAAACGAGCTCCATCTGCCCGGGTCTGGAGTCAGAGTTGTCCTTCTCCTAGGATGGCTGCCCGAAGGCTAGTGAGCCCCTCCTGCCCGTGGACACACTCTGTCTGACCCTTCAGCTGAGACCTGTCTGGCCTGGGAGACCCCACCGGAGGCACATGCCACCACCAGCACAGCTCTCAACCTCACAAGGGCACGCAAGCTCCTTCCCCATGACAAGAAGAGAAGCCTGTGGAAGAGAAATTGAATTTAGAGGAGGAGTTAGTAACATGGGGTAGGCAAAGATGTTTCCATGCTGAAGTCTGAAGCGATTTTTGCCAGGTGGACCACATAGTAATATGTGATTCTGTGTTTGCCAAATATAACATTTTCAAAAAGTTGGTACAATTCTGAAAAATAAAGGAAGCCTCAACTTGGAATGAGCTCCATGGTTTTGAGACTTCTGCTCATACCACGGGTGGTTCTTTGATAAGCAATTCTCCTATGGAAAGGAGGTGGACAAAGAAGTGAGCAAACTCTGGTTTTATGGTTTGTTTTTTTTTTTCTCTTTTTGTCTGCTTAGGTAGAAAAAGTGGCATTTCTCCTAAAAAATCGAAATACATGACTCCAATGCAGCAGAAATTGAATGAAGTGTATGAAGCAGTGAAGAATTATACAGATAAACGAGGCAGGCGACTGAGCGCCATCTTCTTAAGGCTGCCATCCCGGTCTGAACTTCCCGACTATTATGTCACCATTAAAAAGCCTGTTGACATGGAAAAGATCAGAAGTCATATGATGGCAAATAAATACCAGGATATTGATTCCATGGTAGAAGACTTTGTAATGATGTTCAATAATGCTTGCACGTACAACGAGCCAGAATCTTTGATTTATAAAGATGCCTTGGTCCTGCATAAAGTTTTGCTTGAAACTCGGAGAGAAATAGAAGGAGATGAGGATTCTCATGTGCCCAATGTTACTTTGTTAATTCAGGAACTTATCCATAACCTTTTTGTATCTGTTATGAGCCACCAAGATGATGAGGGCAGATGCTACAGTGACTCCTTAGCTGAGATTCCTGCTGTTGATCCCAGCTTCCCAAATAAACCTCCTTTGACTTTTGATATTATCCGAAAAAATGTTGAAAATAATCGCTACAGAAGATTGGACTTGTTCCAGGAGCATATGTTTGAGGTACTGGAGAGGGCAAGAAGAATGAACAGGTGAGCAAAGCTGTATTTTTCAGGAATCCTTTGTCTTGCCTCATGTATTTTGCATGTTAACGTTAGACAGAGGCTGAAGGTTTTTTAAGGTGTTTGTTTTCCTTGATAGTGGGTATTTAGTTTCCTTGATAATGGATATTTAGGAAACTAAATCTCTATGAGATGTGCAGTGGAATGTATGCTTTTGTTTGAAAGCAAGGAAGAAATAAGTCTTCTGTCATGAGATAATTTTGACATTAATCTTCTAAAGGCCCACCTCATGAAAACCTTGAATTAGATAAGATACTGGGGCATGTGCCAGTGAGGTCTTGACTCTGAGGGAGAGGAGGTAAAAAGTGGTATTAAAACATCTACTAACAGGACTATGGGTAATTAAAATAAGTCAGTTTTGTTAATCATACTGTTATTACTTAAGTTTTCATAAGTTAACAGATCGTAGAGGTCCAGCGGCAAGTAGTGTTGGGTCGCAACTAGTTAGCTTTTGGTTTTACTGGTGTTTCAGGACTGGTCTATTCAAAATACTGGTTTGGATAAATACAGACTGACAGCAGAGTAGTAGGTGCAGCATGACTTGCCGGTGTCCGCTGCTGCTTATTAGGAGTGAGGCCAGAAATGTAGTGGTGGAGTGAAGCTTTAGTTTTATCACTAAGTGTGGCAGTTGATGGGTATGTGTTTAGGGTCCTGTCTGACTCTGCACAAACTATGTTTCTGTCTTGTTTCTCGTATTTTGTACAGGACTGATTCGGAGATCTATGAGGATGCGGTTGAACTTCAGCAGTTCTTTATTAAAATTCGAGATGAACTTTGTAAGAATGGAGAGATTCTTCTGTCACCTGCTCTCAGCTATACCACCAAGCATCTTCACAACGATGTAGAAAAGGAGAAGAAGGAAAAGCTGCCCAAAGAAATAGAGGAGGATAAGCTCAAGAGAGAGGAGGAGAAGAGAGGTAGCTACTTTCTTTTCATTAATATTAAATGTATTAATTGAAAAAATGTACATATGCATACGATACGTGCTCTGCTGTTGCTGCAGCTTCACCTGCTGAAGGGCCCTTAATAGTCTGGTTGTCCACCACAAGTCTTGCATTTTAAAGTTAGGAGAGATTTATTTTATTTTGATCCTTATCAGCCAGGCCAGACAACTTCTAAGAAAGAGATGTGGGTAGATACTAACCTTATGTAAACGCTTTAATCAGAACACATTGGATACCACTAGTCTTATTTCAAGGATATTATAAAAGAAAACAATAGGTTATTTTACTGTAGCTTTTTGCTGATAATAAACATAGCAATGACTGTTCGAATCATTTCCTTTTTGGCCAACGCTGGTTTCTTGATGTGATGATGGTGTTGTCTGTGATCATGCTTTTACACTGCTAAAGAAGTGGTATTTAAGTAAGCCTTTTGCGTTTCTTACTTGGCTACTGTGAGACCACAGGGGAATGGGCTTGCACTATTTTGTAGGGCAAGAAACCTACTGTGAAGGTCCTTTGGTTTTAAAGTTCCTGGCAGTTACTGTCCATATAATTGATGTGGAGCATGTCTAGGAGAATGAATGAAGCTCTCTAATTGCTTCTTTCCACAAATGGATGCAGAGCAGTTAACTCTTTATCCTTGAGTTGTCTTTCTAACATGCTTTATCTTCACACTTAGCACTGATGTCAGCAGCAGTAATAGCTGGTTGCTCCAACCAGGCTCAGTATTCTAAGGGGACAACAGGTGTGATGCCCTTTTTCTCTCGTCTTTTGAGTTAAAAACCCCAAAGAAAGCAAAACGTACCTTTCTGAAGGCTTCTGAGATCAGTGCTGCCATTGAGTTCCTTACTGGGAGGGCTCAATAAAATTCACCGGCAGAAGGGAAAGCCAACCTTGAGCAGCAGCCACCAGTAGGAGAAAGGCTAGCAACACAAAGCACGCTTAAACCCTTCCTTCGCTCTGGAAGTCAGTGACAACCGTGGGGCATTTCTGCCTGTGGCCATTCTGCACTCAGCAAAGGGTGAGGGCATCCATATCAGTGCTCTTGGCTGACGTGGAGGTGTGGCATTACTAACATCTGGTTTTGCGTTCTTGAAATAAGAAGCTGAAAAGAGCGAAGATTCTTCTGGATCAGCTGGGCTGTCAAGCTTGCATCGGACCTACAGCCAGGATTGCAGCTTCAAGAACAGCATGTACCACGTAGGGGATTACGTGTATGTGGAGCCTGCTGAAGCCAATCTGCAACCTCACATAGTCTGTATTGAGAGGCTCTGGGAGGATTCAGCCGGTAAGGATGTCTTCAGTTAAGGAATCTTGTCCTGTTTTACAACAGTTTACTCTCAGTATAAATGCCTGACTACATGGCTATTTGACTAATCAATCTATAGTATTTTCTTGCTCTTGCACTAGAGAATTTGCCATTTTACATTTTTTCTTTATTTTTTGCTTTTTTTTTTTTTTTAGGAGAAAAATGGCTGTATGGCTGTTGGTTTTATCGACCAAATGAAACATTTCATCTTGCAACACGAAAATTCTTGGAGAAAGAAGTTTTCAAAAGTGACTATTACAATAAAGTTCCCGTTAGCAAAATTTTAGGCAAATGTGTGGTCATGTTTGTCAAGGTGAGAGACTGTTCAGACTAATTAGTTAAGCAAATAATATGTTCTCTGCTATTTTCTTGAAGAGCTGTAGGCATGCCAATATGCAGACCTTCTACTAATACTTAGGTAAAATAGGACTTGGCCCCATGTACTGTTTGTATTCTTTTCCTTCATACGTAGCTCACCCAAGTGATGGTGTTTCCCGTGCTTGTTGGTTTGTAGAATCATAGTCTTATTAGATAATTAGCTAACTGGTTTTTTAGAGCATGTAGCAGAGAAATTGCAGGTAACTTCTTAAACGTTCCCATAAAAGGATGTAGGTTTGGGTTTAGTAGAAAGGGAAGTCTCTGTCTCCAGTTTGATTGCACATCATCCTTGCGCTGAGGATTTTTGGCTTGTTTGCAGCGTGCCTATCTCAGCCAGTTTTCCAGAGGTAAGTTTTTTGTGGAGGCCAGTTTTCAGCTGAGTCCATGAATGGATATTCACGGTCACTTATCAGGGAATATGGAGCTAATGTCTTCCCCCCCAAAACCTGGTGATCATGTCCTCTTTCTGAGTCAAAGCACAGAAATCTTGTAAAGGTAGTTTTAGGCTTGATCTTGTACTTGCTAATGTACTGTTTTGGTGAACGAATAAAACCTAACTTGTCTCACATTACAACTTGTACTGAGGGTGGGCTTTCTTGTTGTTTGATTTTAATTTTTAATATAACTTGGGATCTCAAACTGGAAGAAAAAGAACTCAGCAGAAAGGCTTTTTATTAGTTTGAAAGTGTTTCTGACAGAAAAAAACCCCAGGAAGCATGAGAAGAGTTCAGTGTGTGTCTGTGGGGTATGTATGCGTGTTGCTGAAATATTTTGTATTTTTCTTCAATCTGCAGGAATATTTTAAATTGTGTCCTGAAAACTTCAGGGATGAGGATGTCTATGTCTGCGAGTCACGTTATTCTGCAAAGACAAAGTCTTTTAAAAAGATTAAACTGTGGACTATGCCTGTAAGCTCTGTAAGATTTGTCCCACGAGATGTGCCTCTACCTGTGGTCCGTGTGGCTTCTGTGTTTGCTAATACAGACAAAATAGATGAGGAGAAGCATGCTGAAACGATGGAGGACAGTAAGGTGGAGGAAAGCATCCTTCATCTTGAAAAAGTATGTAAGATAACAAGTGGAATGTCAGTTGTGTTTGACAGATAAAGAATGACAAAATATAAGCCCTCATGACTTTGGTTTCACAGCTCCAGACACAATAAAATAAATATAATGTTTCTATTACAAGTTGTTATACACATTTGTAAATGTATACAAACAAAATATATAGAGACTAAAATAAACTGTGCTCGTATTTGGTAGATTCTCAAATGATTTCTTGTGATCATGTAAAGGGGTGATTGGTTTGTTTGGGTTTTTTTACCACTTCAGAAAAGATTCCACTTTTACTGTAAAGCTTGTCTTAAGCCTAAAGAATCAGTAGAACCTAAAGTCTGATTTTAGTTTATGGCAATGCTGAAATGCTTTATTAGGTAGTACTTCAGTAAAATAGTCAGTAGCTAGGCAGCAGTAAGCAATATGTATTATTCTGTTGCGTGTGACCTGTTTATGTCTGAGAGCAGTTTATTGTCAAAATGCTTAAGAATATTTCTGTCCAACATACTGGGTAAAATACTTTTAAAATTATATTTAGAGTAATAAATTTAGATAAATAAATTTAAATAAATGATTTAAATTGAATTAAGTTTATCTAAAACAAATTTAGAGCCATAAAAAATAAACCTAGAGGCATAAGATAAATCCGCTTTACACTGAGTTCTCGAACCTCAGAACAGAATACCCAGCACACTCATTGTCAGTTTTAATCAGACACTTGGTGTATATTATTGTGTTTATTCACTTCATAACAAAAGAAGGATTTATTCCTATTGAGAGAATGAAAACTTGGAGGGCCCTTCCCTTCCACGCCTTGGGTAGATAGCCTGTGTTTTCATTAGATTTCTGACATCCTAGACTAAAAGGTCAAGCAAGGCACATTGTGAGTTTTGACTAAAAAGAAAGAAATTAAATAGAGCAAGTGGTGTGAATTTGCAAGCAGTACATGGAGTGTTCATGCAGTTGTATCTCAGAGTGGAATCATCACATTTCTATGTATGTTAACTTGGCCACATACTCAATTCTTGCCTCTTAACCATGTTATCGTGCTTTAAAACAAACCATCAAAATAAGCTGACAAGGCCAGTTAACTTTGAATCAGTAGCACAAAAAAGGACCTGTAAATTACCACTCTGGCAAAAATACAGCTTTTTGAAAGGGTATCCTTGGCTTTGGTTTAATTTTTATGTTTCAAGGCTCAGCACTTTCACATGTGCAGCTCTGTTTAATGTTTACCTGTTATTGGTCACCTAAAAATAGAGCTAAGTCTTTTACTTGCACCGGGCATCTTTTTATGTGTTTGGATTTCCTTCTTCCACAAGTTTCTAAATGCATATTCTTCTGCAGGACAAAGAAGATGTTCCAGTAGAGATGTCCAATGGAGAACCTGGTTGCCATTACTTTGAACAACTCTGCTACAATGATATGTGGCTTAAGGTTGGGGACTGTGTCTTCATAAAATCACATGGGTTAGTGCGACCTCGAGTAGGAAGGTAGGTGCAACTTACTTATTTGCAGTCTGTGTCTATAAAAATAACTTGGACAAAAGATGAGTTTGTTGCAAAAAATATAAAAGAGGATGGAAAAAGAAATATCTAAAAGATGCAAAGTGTTACAGGCTCTCAATAGATTGAGGTGGAAGTTTAGCCGCCTAATAAAAAGGAGATAGAGTTGTACAGTTGGAATAGGCTGTTCTTCTGTACTCGTTTTTTATTGTCAGTCTTCCTGAACAACCCAGTGCATCCAGCTGTCCCTTTTAGGAGGGATGCCCTTTCATTTATGCCGGTGGTTTGGTTTTCTTTCCAGAATTGAAAAGATGTGGGTGCGAGATGGAGCTGCTTATTTTTTTGGTCCAATCTTTATACATCCTGAAGAAACTGAACATGAACCAACTAAAATGTTCTACAAGAAGGAAGTGTTTTTGAGTAACTTGGAGGAGACCTGTCCAATGACTTGCATTTTGGGTAATTATTAACAACTTTAAATCCAGTTGA
>NW_010430428.1:35731-42565 GCF_000710305.1 Buceros rhinoceros silvestris
TTCCTTTTCTTATACAATCTGAAGTAATTTTTTTTTGAGGCTGTGTGTAGGCTTGACTCCAAGTATGGCTTTTTCACATTGAGTGGGGGAGGAGGGATTATTCAGTCCATTTCTAATGCACGTTCCTGTCTTTGGGACCTGTGGTGAGAATTATCACTATACAGAAACTTTCTTACAATAAAGGACATACATGATATCAAAGTGAATGATATCTGTCTGCAGCCAGAGAACAGAAAACTCTGTTTTTCTTGCTTATCAATGTAGTCATTCTAGTATGTGTTACCTGGAAAGTTGGTCCAGAAGGAGGTTGAAATTCGGTTGTTTGCATAAGGTGCTGACTGTGTACTTTGTTTGGTAGTTATGATGCTGTGATAAATACAGTTAACTGAGTAGTGATCATGGGGTTTTGTTATTTTGTGGGTTTTCTTGTTCCTTAAAAAAATCTAAAAGTTGCGGTAAGTTTGTGGGAGTGACATTGTTTAATAGGGATCTTGATTGGTCTCTTTTCTGTAGTTGCACCAAGTACTGGGAATCTCCCGGACTTAAAGACTGGCAAAAACTTGAGTTTCCACACTTTCTGTAAAATATTTGCAGGTGTGGCTGCCTTCTTACCCAGCTCTTTCATTTCTGCAGGGAAGTGTGTGGTTCTGTCATTCAAAGACTTCCTCTCCTGCAGACCAACAGAAATCTCTGAAAATGATGTTTTTCTTTGTGAGAGCCGCTACAATGAAAGCGACAAACAAATGAAGAAATTTAAAGGGCTGAAGAGGTTTTCACTCTCTGCAAAAGTTGTAGATGATGAAATATACTATTTTAGGTAAAACCTTATACTATTTTAGGTGATGGGAATGAGGGGGTCACCTGGGCACTCTTCTTTACTGGAGTGGACTGACTCTGGTTGGTGGCCAAGCCCCCACCCAGCTGCTTGCTCACTCCCCTGCAGTGGGATGCGGGAGAGAACCGGAAGCGCAAAAGAAAGAAAAACTCCTGGGTCAAGACAAAAACAGTTTAATAACTGAAGCAAAGCTGCATGTGCAAACAAAGTAAAATAAGGAAGCAATTCACTACTCTGCATTGGCAGGCAGATGTTTAGCCATTTCCTGGAAAGCAGGGCCTCAGTGTGCATAATGGTTACTTGGAAAGACAAACACCGTAAGCCCGAATGTACCCCCTTCCTCCTCCTTTCCCCCAGCTTTTATTGCTGAGCACAATGTCATACGGTGTGGAATACCCCTTTTGTCAGTTTGGCTTACCTCTCTTGGTTGTCACCCCTCGCAGCTTATTGCCCACCCACAGCCTTCTTGCCAGGGGCAGAGTCGGCCAAAAAAAGGCCTTGATGGTGGGCCAACACTGTTCAGCAGTAACTACAACATCAGTGCATTAGCAGCGCTGTTGTGGTCACAAACCCAAAACACAGCACCATATGGGCCACTATGCAAAAAATTAAGTCCATCCCAGGCAGACCCAGTACGTATATAAAAGGCATAGTTGGAGGAGGGGGCAAATGTTGACTAATAACACTTTTGGGAAGAAGTCCAAGATAACATAATTTTTTTTCATGGTCTTAACAACAGCGGATGGTTTCTGTATTTTCTCTTGACTTTAGGAGAAGTCAGTACATTTTCAGATTGGTAAATTCTCTCAGGTGTCATTAAATACTTAAGTCCTCACGATGGATAACAAAACAGCTTTCTGTTGGTGAACACGGATATTAAGAAAAATACTAAGTTCTACCCTAAGTAAGACGTAAAATCTAAGGAAGATGTGGTGTTAACTGTCTTCTATTGCGGAAATGAAACATTTGCTGCATTGAAATCCCCTTCTAAAAAAAGATAAAAATAAAAGAAAAAAATAAAATAAAGAAATCCTTCAAACAAGTGCCTGAAATGAACCACTGGCCACAGTCACTGAGTGATTTCTGCTCAGGGTTCTGAAAGAAAGCACAGGCACATCCTGAGTCACCATGTTTCCCTGTCATTCAGTGATAAAGGAAGAAAAGTTGGTTTTCTCTTCAAAAATGTACGCTGTCTCCTGTAAAGCGTGCGTGTATTCTCATCTGCTTTTTGTCATCCTCCACCTTTCAGAAAACCCATAGTTCCTCAGAAGGAACCGTCTCCGCTGCTGGAAAAGAAGATCCAGCAGCTAGAAGCAAAATTTGCTGAGCTGGAAGGAGGCGATGAGGACATGGAGGAGATAGGAGAAGAGGAAGGTGATATGACCGAAACACCTTCTATGCCCCAGCTTCAGACCCCGTTAGCTAGTGAATTGGATATAATGCCTTACACTCCACCACAGGTAAGGATCTTCCTTGAGAAGCCTTTAAATCTTTACATTTCACATTCTTTCCCGAACCCAGATAAAGAAACAAGCACATTTAATCAGGTACACAGAATAGGCTTACACTTCAGTTTACGAGTCCATGGAATAAATTACACAGAACAGTTTTGACATATCCAGTATATTATCCAGGTGATAATATTCAAGTCCATTAAAGTGTTTTTAAAGGAAATAATTCAGTTGAGGAAAATCCAGTGTATATTTTTGTATGATATGTTGACACTATTTTAGTAGGTTTTCTATAACATTTGTTCAGAAATATAATATTAAATATTAAGTTTGGATGTGAGGGTTTAATTAGAATTCTCAATTTACCTAACACCCATTTTTCAGCTTTTCCTTAAATTTGGAGAAAAGCCATCATTTTGGGTGTTAGGGGTTGCTACATTTTTAGAAAATGCTGTGCATCATCCTCAAAGGAAAAAAAGAATCACTTTTTTAGTATTGAGTTACCATTCTTACTTGGAAACAAGAACTTGCTAAAAAAGTTAGAAGAACTGTTTGTCCTAGAAACTTTAGTATTAATTTTCTGATAAATGGGTAACAAGTAAGATAATTATGTGTAATTATATGCTACCTGGATGCATCATGAGTCATTGCTGCTGCTTAAATGGGTGACTTCTGATCCTCTTCCCTCTCTTGCTGGGTTTCTTACACAAGCCCTGGTATTTATGTAATGAGTATTGAAGCAGCGTGAGGGGCTGCTCTAACTGGAAATTAACCAAAAATAACATTTGTTTGCAACTGGTTTAAACCCTTCATCTGTCTGGTCGCGTTGCCACATCCGAGGTAATGCCAGCGTTAAAGAGGTGATGGGAATGACCTGCTGGGAACAGGAAGGAGTTTTCAGATGCTCCTGTAATGAGCAATGTGGATTTCTGCTGCGTCACATTGACCATGAAGTGATAGCCTCATCGGTAGCCGAAGAAGAGACGTGACGCCTGGGTAGAAGTAACTGTCTTTGGATGCCATGAAAAGGAGCTGATGAAATTGAACGCCTTAGCTGGGTTTGATTGTGGGTTTTGACCTGTGGCTTTTCCTGTGCAAGGTTGTCTCTCTATTCTTGATTTAATGTGCTGAATTTTATAAATAGCTAGTAAGTATAAGTAATATACTAATATATAATATCCCTTTAAAAAGCCACATTGGTAGTTGCCTTTTGGGGGGTTTTTTTAGTTATTTGTAGTGGAACAGTCTTGCAGAGCTTTCAGGCTAACTGGTGAGAAGTGAGGCTCAGGGGATACGTCCAATGTGTATTTAGTTTTAGACAGATGTGAGCTCTGAAGTCTAGAACTTGAAGTAAAAACCAAAACCAAACTGACCAAATGAAAAAAAAAAAAACCACGAAGAACCCCAGCAACTAAGAAAAACTGGAAAGGATCGATAGCAGTGCATGCTAAGAGGTGAGTGTGTTACACAAGTGCCCTGGCATATTCCTCACACTGCTGATTTGAAAAGAAAAGGCATGTTAGGGTCTCAGCTGGCATTCAGAGCACAGTTTAACTCTGGCGGAGAGATAGCTAACACATAGCACAGAAATAAACTTTCTTCTTCATATGTTCTGTTCTATTGATGTTCCCAAGTGAAAAGTGTCTTTTTAAACAGAGCTCTTAGGTAAAAGGCACGTGTTTGCTTCATGTTCTCTTAAACGTATGGAGTCTTACTTAACAACTGTTAAACCCCAGAACTTTTCAACAACTTTTTTTTTTTCTCCTTGTAACAAAGAAGTTCTTACTACTCCAAGACAAGTGAATATGTGGTATTGTGGGGCTTGACAGATAGGTGCCTGATGCTCTCCTGCTGCAGTTTGCTGTGAATCAAGTCAAACCTAAGAAAGCAAAAGATGTGCAACCTCTAGCAACTGGGCTGAGAAAAGGCATAGAAGGGGGTCCTGATTTATTCTCTTAACACATCTGAAACTGAATATGCGGTTATCTGACTCAAATGGAAAAGATTCTGTTCATTTAAAAATGCTTGTATCAGAGGTGTAAAAAAACAGAGAATACAAGAACTCAATTCAGAATTCTTAAGTTTCTCAAAGCCCTGTTTGCCCTTCCAAATGGATAGGTAGGCTTTTACGTTAGATTACTGTTACCAAAACTGTTGCCAGCACTATAAAGGCAAAACCAGCCAATAAACTTGTAGCTGTCTTAGTGCAGATATATAAGAGGCCAAATATATCCTTAGATTTTCCTGTTTCTGAATAGCATACTCTCTATCTGCCAACGTGGGCTTGCCTGCGAAGCCAGGATGAGTTGTACATGCCCTGTGCAACATCCCAGAACCAGCGCAGAGTTTTCTTCACTTCCTCCATCTTAGAGACAGACCTAGAAGACTTCCTTCCCAGTGGAAAACATTAAGGGTGGATTGCCATCTGGAAATTAGTACGGTGAAGTTTGGAGGAACATACAAGTATGCATCAGTTTATCCAGTGCCTGGCTTAAAGAGACGAGCAAGACTTTTTAAGCATCTTGGTGTTGCTGAAGTTTTGTTTTTAACTGAGAGAAAAGTGGTAAACTGTGGGATCAAAGTGGCAAGTAGGAGAAGTTAGTAACATGGCCAGAATTTCAAGATAATTGCATGTGTTTTTCTTTCCCTTTTTCCCTGCCAGGTATTTGGAAACAATTAGACTTTTCAAGATGTGAGAAATTTGTAACATTCGGGATATGACAAGGCCCTTTTGAGAGTTCTGGTGTGATGATACATTTGTGGGCTTTATTGATTAGAGTATGGGTGAATCATGGTCTCCTGAGACAAATACAGGTGGAGGGAGCCTTCAGAAAGGGGGTTGCAGCTGTGATATCTCAGTGGTTGTCAGAATAGGTTAAAATTTTTGATGACTGGAAACATCAAGGAGTTCTCAACAGGAGCATCCATGGTGGGAAAGGCAAAAGAGCAGAATTTTTGTTACCCAGCAACATAAGAATGTGATGTGAACCTGTCATGCAGGTAAACAGGGATCAGCAAAACTGGGCTTTGGGTTTTTCCAGGAGATACGGCTACTTACATAAAGAAAGGTGAACACCAGAGAGAAAGGAAAGTCTGGCAGGCAAAACAGAGAGCATTTAGGGATGAGAGGAGTGGAAGATGGTGCCAGGGAGGGTAGGAATTACAAAGACCAAGGAGGAAATGGGGAAACGTTTTCCTTAAATGTGCAATGGCAGTTAAAATGTTTTGCTCAACTTGTGATGGCAATATTTCTGAATGGCATAGTGGACTAAATCTGTGACACGCCATCATTATTTTTATTCTCTTCTGCCCTTCCAAATAGTCACTTAGTTGCTACTCAGCCTTTCTTAGTCCTCTCATTCAGTATAGACTGATTTTAGCTAGTAGTAGTCATTCAGCACTGTCTTACTGAGAGTTTTTGAAGCCTTAGTTATAAAGGTGGCATTACCTGTGCAAGGGTTGAAAAGCGTTGTGATTTTCTCCTTTTTCTTTTTTTTTTTTTCCCCCCCTGAAGTGTGTGCCTATGGTCAGTAGATGCAGTCTCTCTTTAGGGACTGTAAGGTTTTCCTTGTGCAAATATGTTCAAGAGAAACGTGGAAACATTTTAAAACTCTCTTTCTTAGAGCTTTGAATTTTGTGTGTTGTACACTTGTGGTCATAACTGCTTTTTCTCACAGTCCACTCCCAAGTCTGTTAAGGGCAGCACCAAGAAAGAGGGATCAAAAAGGAAGATCAACATGAGTGGGTACATCTTATTTAGCAGCGAGATGAGGGCTGTGATTAAAGCTCAGCACCCAGACTACTCCTTTGGAGAGCTCAGCAGGCTTGTAGGAACTGAATGGAGAAACTTAGAAGCAACAAAGAAAGCAGAATATGAAGGTAAATAAAAACTAAAATGCTAAATGCTTTTCTGCTTATTTTTTCTTTCTCATCGCGTTCATTGCTGTTATTCAGATGACAGGTTTAATAAAAGAAGACACTTATATTTGTGATCTGGACATACCTTAAAGAGACGTTCATATTAAAAGATGACCGAAGAGGAGCAAAGAGCATGTTGAATTTATATAGTGCACAACCGGTAATTTAAGTGTCTTTGCCACAAATTACTAAATGAACAAAGACCAAGAAAATAGGGACAAATTAGAAGTAAAGGGGCATGAAGCCCCTGGGCTGGAAGTCAGTTGGAAAAATGGTTTGTGAAAGTTTCCTTAAAGGAGGACTGAGGGGAATTTTGGATGAGAAGCTCTTCAGGGCTGTAGCAGCAGGTAAGAAGGGTTACAGTGGAGCGGGAAACAGTTCTTTGATTGACAGTCCTTAGAGTCCTGAAAAGCTTTGGAAGGTTAAAATCACGGGTAGAGAATCTGTTATGGTACTGTAAATATGACTTGCTGTTCAGTCTCAGTATTAATCAACTGTTGTAACTAATTTTGTTGAGAGGTTTCATATCCTGAAGTAAGCCTAGGAATATTTCATAGGCATGAGATACTTTAGACCTCTCTCTCTTTCTCTCTTTTCCTGCTCTCTTCCTCTCTATTTTTCCCTCTTTCC
>NW_010430428.1:42673-61441 GCF_000710305.1 Buceros rhinoceros silvestris
CTGCCCCCTGATACTGGTCATTGTGTTTCAACTTTATTTGATTAAAATAAAATATAATTGATCCTTAACAGCAGGCCCTTACCTAAGCAAAATACATTGGCTTAACATCCATATTTATTACTCTCGTTGTTAATGTCAACGCTTCCACTATAAACCATTTTTTTTAATCAACTGTTGCTGTTTTATTGGAAGAAAGTACTACTTTGGATAGGAAAGTTTCAACACCCTGAAAGTCGTCGCCCAATTAAGTTATAACTTTGTTTTTTTAAAAAATAAATTTGATAGGTTTTCTTTATACTGATAACTTAAAGGCAGCTTTGATCTTCAAAGCAGAAGTTTGCATGCTATCCCTTTCCACTCCCAGCCACCTCAGGCCTTTCTGAATTTGCAGTAGTACCTCTCTGCGATTCTGGAGAGTAAAACAGCACCACTTGGCTACGTGCAAGTTTTCTTTGCAAATGCTGTGAAGGGAAATGGTAGTGCTCTTTCTTTGTGAAAGTACTATGGACTTTTTTCCTGTTGTAGTTTCCTTTTACACTCTTCTAGGTGCACATGATACCTTTTTATTGACAGATCCTTCCTTACAGCCCAACTGCTAAGCTAGGACTAGGACAGCTAGTATGTCATCACTTCCTAGCTTAGAGCAGCTTGAGTCCTCCACTTCTGCAGGAAGACATAGCTGCAAGGTAATGGTAGCAACAGTGTCTGTCCACTGTGTTCATGAATGTTTTTATTGTAATCCTCTTCTCAGTTAAAGGTTTCCAGAGCTTTGGGGTTTTGGGCTGCTTTTTCTCTGACTTAGTTTCCGCCCAAAACTAGACTTTATTTGTTTTCAGGGGATTGGGATGGGGTTAGAAAGCATCCAAACTGTGTTTGCTTACCATGTGTGAAAGGAAAGAAACTCCTCTCCTTCCACTGTGACAAGTTAAAATTCCCGTGCTCTCTAGTGTGGACGTGCACCAGGGAGCAGGGAACAGACATGGTTTGACACCTCAGTGAAAAAGTGCCTCTCCATGTGCTGGTGAAAAGTAGTTTGCGTTTTAGATCCATTCTGACCCACTGAAACTTTCATTTGATATATGTGCAGGGTAACAGATTTTTTGGTAATAGATGAGCAAAGAACAGGCTGCGCTGGAAAAGCCTGCATGGCTAACTGCACTGTGAAAACTCCTCAAAATACAGCAAAATAACACATGGGATTGAGGTAGAGACCTGTTGTAGGGAAAAGCTCTATTCGAAGTAGATCGTCTCTTTCCTGTCTCTTGAGATGTGTTGGAAATGTCTGCATGATCTCAGGTCCTGGCCTAAACAATTTGGGTTTAGTGTTGAGTAATGAAGGCTGAACTTTTAGGGACCTGCTACAGTTCCCTTTGGCAGTGTCGTTTCATCTGTTAGTTCCGTGGCTGTCAAGGTATGGATAGAGGCTAGATAATACTCAAGTACTGTCCTACATCAGGTTCCTCTTCAAAGCTCAGCACTCTGAAGTATGATAAAGCTGGACACTTAACAGTGATTTCTCATTCATCAGAGTGTCTCCAGAACTTCTGCTTTTATCTGACCATTTTTTTTAGCTGGCTAAAAGTAGGTGAGGTCCAAACAGCTGCTTCATCTTTTTCCCAAATGCTTGGTCTGCTTTGAAGAAGTTTATCTAATTTTTCTGGTTCAGGATCTACTTTTATATGTCTTATGTTTTTTGTGCTCAATCACGTATAAGTTCCCTATAGTAAACCCAGGAGTTTCTGTGCGTCGTCATCTCTTCCTGAAATGACAGAAGTGAAAAGAAGGAAGGAAATACCTTTGAAAATAAACTGGTCTTTCAGTGTATAGAAGTAGTGCTAGAAGCTGCACAAACATGTACTACAGGAGACAGAATGTGTGACAGACATTAGAAGTCACACTAGAGAAAACAAGTAACGCTGGCAGGATGCATAACAATCTCCTTGATGAACTTCTTCTTAGCCTTTGTTTGACAGAGGACCTTGATTGCTGGTTTAGTGACAATTTTCATCTTTCACCAACTGCAAGGGGACTTCTAGCCCCGCATTCACTGTTACTAAAATTCGCTGGAGATGTATGCTGCATTCGTTTATTCTATGTGGTTCCTCATTGCATTCAGTCAGGTACAACGTTCAGAGTAAGCAAAACAGCGACTTGCATGCCCCCGAAGCGCCTTGAGTGGGCATTCTCTGTTTTTTTTATTTGCTTGGGTTTTGTTTTTTCTTTTTGCTTCCCATGACCCTTTGCCCTTCCCTTAATATAAATTTGTCCTCTGGTCAGATTCCCCTGCAGTAGATCTTTTGTTCTTGCAGTCACAGTGAGAAACTTGATTGAGATAATGACCAGATTCATCGTACAAAGGACACACATGACCTCCAGTGAGCAGCACAATGTGAGTTAGACATCTTCAGAAAAAAAAAAAAAGTAATAGCTCGAAGGGGACCAAATGGGGAAAATGACAGAAAGAGGCAGAGAAAAATATTTTTGGTTCATGAAACTGCTGCTTGTTATGTTCCAAGCACTATGGGTCTGTCTGCACTAGGGAAACTTTGCAAATGCTTCCCAACTTTGCCACCACTTTTCAGCTGCATCAGGAGTGAAATATATGGGGAGCCCAAGAATAAATGGGCCACTGGCTGGCACTGCTGTCTGCTGTTTGCATCTCACTTTAGGGCAAGTCCGGTAGACATGGTGCTTAAAATTCCCGCAGCAGCTGGGAGTGAACCTATGTGAGAGCTGCAACTGGTTCAGCTGAGCCAGCGGTGTCAAAGGAGGGAACGTTTTGCCATGTTTTCCTAGTGCAGATTGAGCCTAGTGCTGAACTGCTGCTTCATGTTGGTAACACTGGTGTTATTATCAAATTTGTTCTTTGACTTTAAAAATTTTTTTTGTATTTATTTATTTTTTAGAAAGAGAGAAAACTTTGTGGAATATTTTTTATGAAAGGTTCTCTAAAAGTCTTAGCTGCAGCCACATGAAATCAAATCATATGCTGTATAAAAAGATTCATCTGTTCTACTTTTATATTTGACTAAACTATGCCAGTGTTTGACTAGTCCTTTTTAATGAACAGATAATATTTTGAAATTCTGGGTTACAAAACAGAACTGAAAATCTAAAATGCTTTTACAGAGCGGGCAGCTAAAGTTGCTGAGCAGCAGGAGAGAGAGCGAGCAGCACAGCAGCAGAATTCCTCCCCCCGGGCAGGCACTCCTGTCGGGGCTCTTATGGGGGTGGTGCCGCCACCAACACCAATGGGAATGCTCAATCAGCAGTTGACACCCGTTGCAGGTAAAACGTAGGAGCTACGACCATTTTTTCCTCATCCACTATATCAACCCCCTTCATAACTCTGAACACTCTCTTGGGTCACTTTGTTCTTAGGGAAGAAAAAGCTCAACCTCTTCAGTCTTTCTTCGTAATGAATATACTTAACTGCAGCAGTAGCCTGGTAGTTCCACACTACTTGCTTCAGTAGTGAGTAACCTGTTGAAAACGCAGGGAAGAAGGGTCCTCCTTGTGCAGTAGTCCTGTTCTGTTTGTGTGCAGTTGTGTTTATGCACTCTGCTTTGCCGAGTTCACGTTTAGCCCTGCTATGGCAAGAGGGGAGTGAGCTAAATACTCTTCTAGTGCATGCAGCATCAGTGGAAGTGGTAAAGAAGGGGGCTTTTTTTGTTTTGTTTTGTTTTTTTTAAGGAAGGTGAGAGGCAAACCAAAACCAAACGAGATTTTAAATTGAAGGAAAAGCTTTACAGAATTGCCGATGAGACACTGGTAAGCAGAGCAGACTAGGATCTAGAGCCATTGCAGAAACAAATACAAAATGCTAACATTGATGGTTTTATCAGGTGATTTTTCAGATTAGAATTGAGCTTGGAGAACTCTTCCACAAGGTCCCTGTTGCTGGGTGTTGCGCTTGTTACCAGTTGTAATCCGACTGGAGTTCATAGGGAGTATGCTCGGAGGAAGTATTTTCAGGATCAGATGTGAAGACAGTGTAGTCCACCGGAGATTCTTGTATGGGAATCAGACACACGTCGGTGAGAAAATGAATTAGGTATGACCTGACAGGTTCTTTTCCTTCCCCCGTTTCTAATTAAAATAATTGGATTACTTCAGTCAAGCTCGAAATAGTGCCGAGTAGGTAAAAACAAGTATTTGGAGGGCTTTTGTTTTGAGTTTTGGGGTATTTTTAACTTTTCCTTAAGGTATTCTAATTATTCCATTTATTCTTTTGTCATTTTTCTTTCCCATCTCACAGGCTGTGGCCATATTTAGAGCTGACAGCCTGAAACATTTTTCATCATGGTCTCTAAATCCCTTTTCAGTAAATAGACTGCATGGATGTTTAAACTGAAGGCACGTTTCTTACTTGGTTCATGATCTCCAGATTACATAGCATTTGTTTATCCTGAGTTGGATTTTTCTTTTGTTTTTTTCACTTTGTTCTTGATAATATTCCTCTGAACCATCTGCAGTTGGTGTGTGTTTGTGTGTGTGTACACATCTATACATATATTAAAGAAAAAAAAGGAGTTTCTTCAGTGCTGAGCTCTGCTTCAATCTAGAATACGCAGAGATGTCATCCTCTTGTGGTTGTGTTTTCTTGGTTTGGTTCTTGGGGTTTTTTGGCATTGAGTTCTTTTCCAGTTTTTTGGAGGTAAATGTTGAAGGGCAGTAGTTCTTACTATTAACGCTTCCTTAAAATGTGCATTCTGCGAACTACACATGCTAACTTATTTGCTGCGGCAGCCCCCTCAGAAACAAACCTGTATTTAAGACCATCATCTTATTCAAGGGGTTTGACGTTCAAGTCTCTTCACTTTGGCATTGTGAAATAATTCCTTAAAGTAAATGATCAAGTGGATCTTTTAAAACTATTTTTGTGGCCCATTTGAAAAACGATCTTTCATCGTTTGGTTTCCACAGGTCTTGCTTAAGAGTATCTTGTTCTCTTGAGACCTCTTTCACATCCTCCTCCATCATTCGACTGCTTTGCTCTAGTTCAGAGAACTTCTCCGTCACAGAAGTTCATAGAATTTCTTTATTGCCCGCAGGTCCAAGAAATCTGGATGCCTTCTGAGATGCGTTTCTCTTAATGTGCAGTGCTCTTTGTTTCTTGTGAATTTAGAGATTAGAAAAGTTCATTTAATCTTACATTAACAATTAATTTGAAAGACATGATAAACCACAGCAGTGGGAGCTGGAAAGAGTTTGGCTGTTCACTAGTTTAACGTCCAAGTGGTAACTCGTACATGGGATATGAAAGTGGTTGTTCTTAGAACCTTGTGATGAGCTACAGGAACTGATTTTCCATAGAGATTTGACAACTAATGATAGAGCCAGTTGTTGAGTGGGTGTTTTACTTGGAAATGCACAGGTGTCCTTTCCTGATAAGTATGGGTTTGTTTCACTGGAGCTGGGTTGGTTTGTTTTAAAGCTTCAGAAGTGTAAGTGCATTAAAGACACGATTGCAGCTTGGGGTACACTGGGAGTACCAGGCAGTAGCTAAAGTGAAAGCCCTTTATTTCTAGGGATGCTTTTGTTTGTCTTTTTTTTTTTTACTTTTTCCATTAGAAATATGAATATCACTATGTTAATAAAGAGGTACTGGTGAGCTTCCAGATCTTTGAAGTAGGTTCCCAAGACCTATTTAATAACGGTCAATCTAGCTGTCCTGTGGAAAATGAAGGTTTGAGGGAGATCAGTTATTTTCTCATTGTTTGCTCCATGTAAAGCTTTTGAAATTTCAGGTTTCTCACTGTTGTAACTCTTCCTGAGGAAGTGACAAATTCAGCTTGTATTTTGGAGCTGCTCAGCCCGTTGCAGTCCTGAGTTTGTCACGGCTCGGTTTTCAGTCAGAGCTGGTGTGAGTTTGTGTCCAGTCTTATTCCAGAAATCCCTGTTCTGAAAGTTCCTTTTATGAGTTACTGGGAGAGTAGCAAAGACTCCGTGGGTGGTTTCTTGGAACAGACTATAGAAGCCCCGGCTATTTTGCCTTTCTAAACCTACCTCATCTCTTTAGACCTGGTTCTGTCCTCTGTCTTCTTTTCATTGCCTTTCCAACGCTTTCCTTGGTTACCTGACAAACATCCATTTAAATTTAACAGCCCAGGAAACAGGCGAGGGGCAAGCAAGTTACGTTCCAGCACCTAATGAACATTGTGTAGGTTCACCTCACGGATAGCAGCAAGCCTGAGCCGAAACCAGAATAAGTTCTAAATAGTCTTCCCTCACATACAGAAAACTGAACTGTGAACAGCAGCACAATACCGTCTTCATCGTATCATTGATTTTCCTGTAAAGACACCTTGAAAACACTGTCAGAGGAATTCTGTGAGGGGCTGCAGGTGCTCCGTGTCAGTCCTCCTACCTCAGTTCAATGCTGTGAGTGTAAGTCACTGCAGCCCAGCACATCCAGTGATGTCAGGTTTAAAATCTGAGTCACTTCCTCAGTTTATGCTCTAGGTGGTTTAATAAAAATCACCCCTGTCACTGCTGTTAGCTTTAAGTATGTGAATGTTGTGCATTAGTTTTGCATACGCACTGCAGAAAAAGGTGCAGGTGTTTCTTTTTGTTCCAGTTGGGTTTGGTCTCCGAGCTGGCCCTCACAGCAGGGCTGTACGTGGAGCTTGTGTAGTCAGTGTTGTGTTTGTAATATGTATGCAGATGGCAGAGCTTTAAGCTGTATTAAAATTGCTTGCGTTAGTAACATTTAATTGTGGCTGGATTTATTCCTTGTGTTAACATATCTGAATATTCAGCATTCGTTGTCCCATGAGAAACATACAAATACGCTAAATACTAATTCATCAAAAGTATAGTGTTTCATATTTATAACTTTATTTTTAATTTTTGTTCATTTTTGCAATATACTAATTGTAGTATTGTCTTGCTGTACTAAAGGTGCTTTTTTTTTTTTTGGATAGTGCATGTCTTACTGTGTAGATCATATTGCATGTTATTGATGCATGTTTGAAATTTGTTGTGTCCTTCAAGGCATGATAAGTGGCTATCCACCGGTGCTGCCACCTTTGCAGGGCCCAGTTGATGGCATTGTTAGCATGGGCAGCATGCAGCCACTTCACCCAGGGGTGCCCCCACCCCACCAACTTCCGCCAGGTATGCCAGGCATCCCAGGCATCCCACCACCGGGTAAGAATGTCATCCTCATTCGCTCCTTATTTCATTTTCATGTACTTGCCGTTTAACCAGGTGTTACAGAAATGATCTGCAGCTTGGTTTGGTCATAGCTTTTCTTTCTGAACATTGCAGGTTTGTTGAGCTGCAGCGCAGACAATGCACTACTGAATATATGCAAAATGTTGACAGAACAGCATGTCCAGTAAACCAGCCGGGAAAGGTTACTGGAGAAATGTGCTACTGCTCCAGCGGTAGCTTTGCTCCAGCCAAAAAACTTGACAATTGTGCAGGAGTTTCAGAGGTGTGAAGAGCTGAAATCAGCCTATTCGTATCTTTATGTCACTTGACGAGCGTCCTTCCACTCCTTTTGTATTTGAAGTGGGATTATAAATGAAATGCTCTCATTCCACGCTGGGCTCTTTTTCAGCCTGTTAATGTTTATCAGTAGTCAGACTGCACTTAAATGAACCCGGTCATGTCAGAGCCCTTGTCCATTGGGGCGCTGACATGTGTAACTGTAAAACAGTGCTCAGAGTAAACCTTGTTGATAAAACATAGAAACAGTGAGGTGAACTCACTTTACTATTGTGGCCAAATTTTGAACTGATTTTTGAGAGCATATCTACTACATGTTTGCTATTCTTCTGCCACAATTTTGATGAAACGTGAGGCTGAATGAAACACAAACATTTTTCCAGTGCTAATGCCGTTAATATTTTCCTATTACGGAGAAAAACATTCATCTGCCCTCTTGTGCTGTTTTCTGCTGATTCTTTCAGTTTTTACCTCTGATAACTCATGTGCCTGTTGAAAAGATGCGCATCCCCAGCAGTTAAACAAGCTGTGGACAAAACTCATCTTGTTTGGCTCCCCGTACTCCACTTGCAACTGTGCTTATCAGAAACTCTTTTAAGACTTTAATCTGTATGTAAATTGGTTTGGGGGTTTTTTTGTTTGTTTGTTTGCTCGAGTTTTTAAAAAGATCCATCGGTACTGGGTGTGCCACTTGCAGCTTCGCTGGTGTGTAAGATTCACCATAATGTCACGTAGAGGGAGTAGGAAACAGCTGTGTGTCTGTGAGCCTGTCCCCGACTCCGAGGCGTTGACATGTAGCACACGTCAGCAACATACAGATGTTTGGGAGGTGAATTCAGGACAATGCATTTCTTTGAAGAATTTTTCCGACTGGAGAAGCGGGCTCTGTGTGTGGTGTCTAAAACTTGAGGGGATATGGGTTAGGGGAGAAAACCATGCCTGAGAATGGAGGACTATGGGTGAAGTGGTGCTGAACGGGGCTGGGTGGGCTAAGGGTGAAGCCATGCTCTGATGCCAGAAAGGTGAGGGTGCCCTCCTCCAGACCTCTTCGCTTTCTACCAAAAAAACCTCCATGTGTGCCATAGTCCACAGCTTGTATTATCAGTGGTTTTTCTGACTTGCTGTTAGTACAGATGCGTTTAAAACGGGGGCCGTAATCAAATGGAGAACGCATTCAAAATGTGCTTCAGTGTGCACAATGCAGTGGCACGTCTTTTGATCACTGGCACAGAAATCTGCATGCAGATTAAACCCTTGGGAAGAACGCAGTTTGCAGCTTTTCCAGTGAATGAATATGAGAAGTAGCATAAACAGAAAGAAAAGCAGCAGCATGCTTAACTTTTGTTTTTTCAGACCAAAGCATCTGTATGCAAAACATCAGGAACCGCATGACATTCACTTAGATTTGTAAATTTTTTGTATGAAAGACTGTTTTCTGCTACACTCTGTACAATAGAGAAAAGCCTCAATGTGTTTGAGGGGAAAAATAAGAGGTTTTATTTTTTGAAATTTATTTCAAGTGTTCATCAGTATCATATAATAAGACTATTTAAGCTATATTAGTGAGATCTAATAGAACTTGTGCAATGGCTTGGATTTCCTCCTGCTGTGAATGTATTTTATAAAACTGAACACAAGGAAATGTTAAATGTTGGTAAAGCAAATCAGCATTTCCTTTCTTAGAAGGATTCCAGGTAGATCTTGACTAGCCAGAGGTGTATGTTATAAATGAGAAGATTTAGTCAGGCAATCACTAAATAACGAGAAAAAAAACTTGAAAACTGAAAATTACTCAATTTGAATTTCCTTAGTGAAATTAATTCAACAGGCCACATATCAATGTTTAGTAGTTATCATGTTAGCCTTTTTTGTTTTTCTCTTTTTATTCAGAAACTTCAAAAGTGTTTATTGGGGGAGAGGGAATATTTGAGTGTTGTACGTCTGCTTAAAATAACTGTGCGCAGTGATATCAAAGTATAAATTCTTACTACAGAAGACCAAAGATGTATTTGTCACTGCTCTGAAATAAGACTAATTATTTTATATTTTGGAATATAGGTGTTATAGGCCAAAATGTGTCCCCCATGGTAGGCACTCCAGCACCCGGAGCAAGTCCTTTTGGACAGCAGGTGAGTCATTTTTGCATTATTTATGCAAATAGCATAATTAGCATTTGAATTAGCATTTGAACAACATCTCAGTTAAGACATGTAGGGATTCACATAGCCTTCCCAGAGAGAACAAACCACGTGAACACCCCAGTTGATATCTTGCACTCAGGAGCGTAGGTCTGCATTTATTTGTTGAATTGTTTGTTTGACTCATTAGGTTCTGCCCAGTGGGATAACTTCTGCAGTATAAGCAAAACAGTGTTTTGTTTTGTTTTCCTTCCACTAAACTAAGACAAGTCATTTCAACACACCATTAAATTGCTGATAATTTAGGTTTTGCATGCTTCAGTGATGCAGAGAGGACAGTGTCCCTTTCTCAGTCGTTGATGAGTGGGTAAAGACTGTTTTGTTTGGTCCCATGTTTCACAAACTGACAAAGCAGATAATCATTGGCAGTTCAGGATTTGTGAATTTGGATAGCAGTGATGATCAAGTGTTCCTTCTCAGTGATTAATAGAGATGAAGTGTTCAGCACATTTCCAATTTTATTGACTTAAATGTTTGCATCATAAAGGGAAACGTGATCTTGGCTGTAGGATGTAAAGAAAACCAGAAGCTGAGTGAGAAAGTACCGAAGTGTATATGTCATGCCATTGACTTATTCCAGACCACAGGATATCTATGTTAAGAGTTCTGCTACGTAATCACGATGGTGGGAATTCTGTGGGACTGGGGGTTTTTAAATTACTTGGGTTTGGGGGTTTTTTTGTGTGTGTGTGTGCTTGCAGTTGTGCCTGACAGCGATTAACATTTATTCTGAGGAAGTATCCCAGTCATCCAGAGATCAGGGCCAATTTGGATTAGATGTTTTAGAGATAAACCCTGCGCTTCACAGACCACGTGGTTTTGGATCAATTTAGAGAAGGCATGAAATGAAAAGGAAGCAAAAGGAGTAATTAATGTTAATAGGAGAGAAGAGAGATGGTGATAGTAATCAGGGTATTTTTACGTAGATTAGAAATACAAATGATGTCTGTTAAATGCGAATGTCGTGATTTGTTTGCACTTCCTCTCTCTGTGCATCTCGGTCACCCCAGTGGAAGCCCTGGCTGAAGTAGGTGTTTTCTTTCGCCTTTGCTCACAACCTTTTTCTGAAGCTTCATTGTATGAGGATGACCTGGTGCATAGGTGTGAAGCAGCTTCCCTGCAGTTCCCCCATATGTGATCTCTCCATCGCTTTGTCATTGCAGATAGGAATCCTTGGCCCGCCAGGACAGCAGGCACCCCCTCCATATCCCGGCCAGAGCCCCGCGAGTCAGCCAGTTATGCAGCAGCCCACAACTCCCATGTTTGTCTCCCCTCCACCAAAGACACAGAGGCTTCTTCATTCTGAAGCCTACCTGAAATATATTGAGGGGCTTAGTGCTGAATCAAATAGCATTAGCAAGTGGGACCAGACCCTTGCAGGTAAGGCTTTTGATACAGAGAGGGATGTTTCCAGACAGAACATGCTTCTTCATAACCATTAGTATTTTTTGCTGTTATGGAAAAAGCTAAATAAATATGACGCTTACTAAATAAAATGTACACATACAAGTAATTGTTAAAAACAATTCAACAGACTGGGAATATATGTGAGCAGGCTAATGCCATCCATGTTGTGTAAATCTAAGAATCAATTGTATGGGCTTAAATACTAGGGGTGGAAGTTATACTGTAGAATTATATTCCCCTTTTTCTGGAAAAATTGTGGTGAATATCAAAGCCAGTAGGTAATTGGACCATTTCTTGACCTTCCAGCACGAAGACGAGATGTCCACTTATCAAAAGAACAAGAGAGCCGACTCCCTTCCCACTGGTTGAAAAGTAAAGGGGCTCATACCACAATGGCCGATGCATTATGGCGTCTGCGAGACTTAATGCTCCGAGACACCCTCAATATCCGTCAGGCGTACAACATAGAAAATGTTTAGTCACATAATTGCTTCTTTCTTTGATACCGGCATATAAGGAGTTTTGTGGAACAATAGCTGTTTTAGTTACTGGGTGGGAAGAGATAACCAACAATAATTTGTATTGCATTTTACTGTACATTGCAAGACCATTTTTATATAAGGACACTTTTAATAAGCATATTTCACTTTTTGTTATATTAAGTTGACTTTATCAAATACACGGATTTTTGCATATGTTTCCTTTGTTTGAAAGGCGATTTCATAATTGGTTAAGTGTAGTCAAGGGTTCATCTTTCTTATACTTTATTGCTGAGAATCTGATGCCATTGTTTTTCTATAAAAGAAGAAAAAAGAAAACAAAGTACTTACAGATTGATACAGTGGAATGTGAAATTAGTCATAGTTTACATCTTAGAAGAACGTGTGTACATGTGCTTGTGTGTGCTAGGCACTTCCGGCAGGAATCTCGCTTGGATGTGAACAGGGAGGATCTCTTAGAAGAAGCTGGAGGTAAGATGTGCATTGACACTAGGAAAGAGCGACATTTCAGGTCAATGCCGAGGCAGCTGAGCGGGCCACAGCAACCGTGGACGTGCTAGTGTGGACGGGACAAGGGTGTCTTGACTGCTGATGTTGTCCAATCCAGTCCAGGTATTTAATTGTGTAGCCAGGGCCATTGTGATCCTAAATCAGTAACAGAATACATGTGCTGGCATGTCCTTAGAAGGTGAAATGTTTCATCTACCATGACCTGCTTTGGGGGTTCTGTGATGTCCCTAACACTGAGCAGTGGGAAGGGGAAGCTTCCTCCCTGAGCAATCTGTGCGCCTGTGGGAGAGGCATGCAGAACTTCAAAGCATTCCAGTCTTGGAAGGTAAGTTAAGGAGAAAAGCTGGTTTGTTAGTGAAGTAACGTGGTGGTTTTGAATTTATTCTGTTAATGATTGGGCATTGTAAGACTTCTTTGTGTGCTTTCTTTAAGTGTATTGGTCCACCTTAATGAAAGGTTTGCAATGCAAAATTTGACAGTTAAATGAACCTTAAAGTAAAATACTGCTGCATGGTATGTGTAAGTTCAGCATACCTTGTACGTTGGAGAAATAGCGTACTTTCCTTGCAGCCTTCAGAGGGTTTAGAGGGTTTTTTTCCTTTGTTTTTTAGCTAAACAGACTCTTGCCAAATTTCAAGGTTGTAACTGCCTTCTGCTAAAGACTTACCTGTCCTCATAACTAACCAACCTTTTGGACTGCAAAGTTGTTTGTTTAAAGCCAAATCCTTTCATGTATTTAATTTTAGAAAAAGAATTAATGCTTTTGGATTGCATTGAGTAACTGGGAAAGCTGCATTAATTTGAAAACTTTGGCAGGAACGTGGCCACTGCAACTCAGTCCAAGAGAACTGATTTACTGATACGCTTCATGTTACTGCTACACAAGTTCATCATGTGGAAATGTTTTTTAAAGTCTAATAGAACAGAACATTTTTATTTGGATACATTTGGCAGAAGGTTAAATATTTGAGTACTTCTGGCAGAAGGTTAATTTTTTTTCTTCAAATACTGGGTATATTGGATTCCATTTTGCTGATGTATTTAATACTGATGAGGGAAGTGACATGTTCAAGTATAAACTGCTATTTAATTTTACTGGCTAATTCCTCTCCCTCTCCTATTGCAACCCGCCCGTCATTGCACAGAAAACCATGGAATTATAAATAGGCACTTAAGGACAGTTTAGGTCAGACGTGCAGCGGGTGTGAAGAGAATGGAGCTAAGCCACATATAGGAAAATGTTGAACTCTTCAAGTAGCACACCTATGGTACAGAAATTCTTTACTGTCCTTTGTAAATGACCAAGTTTATTTAATAAAGCAGAAACGGAATAGTCTTAGACCACTCCCATATATACAGTATCACTTTAAAATGTATTTAAATTACTAGAGCCTTTGCAATTTTTAGCCACAAAGATGGGGCGTTGAAGCGAATCAGGCAGCAAATCCTCTTTTCTGAATATTCAGAACTCTCATGGGTTGTACTAATACACCACCAGATTCTCCTACTTCTCAGCATTGACAAAAATTACACCAAAGAACCTGGGATGGATTTTAGTTAAGTTATTGTTTTATTTATTTTCTTTTGAGGACTGGATGGGACTCCCTTTGGAGCCTGTATAACTCGATGTATAATTTATCTGAAGGTCAGTGATGAGCGGACTTGCAGCACTGACTCTCTCCTGCCCGAGCAGCTGGAGTCGTACTTTCACTGTTCTTTCTGGCCCAGGAGCAAGAGATTGGAAGTGCAAACAAAACCTGGGTCCTCCCGCAAGGCAGTGCAGAGCACTACCGCTAAGCCACTGGGCTGGCCCTAATCAATTATTTTAAGTTTTGCTTATTTATTTCAAAATCATGTCTCTATATATTGGAGGCATTTCAGTCGATTGCAGTACAGTTTAGGATATAATGGCTACAGTCTAGAATTCAAAACCAGCAAAAGAAACTGTTTTCTGACTCTGGTTTAAAAGAAAAAAAAAGACATGTCTGTCTGTCTTTCTCTCTCTTTGTGGGTGTTTGAAGCCCTCATTTGTTTTCCACTGCCGTTCATTGTACTGGCGTAAACAAAACTTTCATATTAAAATAAAAGTATGTATGGGAAATGGTTGGTTTCTGTGCGAGTGGAAAATAGATTAATCTAGGACTGGTATTTCATAAACCAGTTGGAGACAACTAATAATTATTTGTTCCCTTCCTCAGTCCTTCCCTTCCATGAGAAAATTTACTGTTTGTGTAAAAATCCCAAATGTTGATGTTGGTGACTTTTTTTTTTTCCCAGCATATGTTTTTGGACCTGGTTAATCCATGCTTGGCTTTTCATTAGATCTTGTACCCCTGAAGGTTAAGCTACTAACCAGGTTTATAACATGTATGTACCATCACTTTGTTTACCTGAATCTTTTTAATTTGAATAAAAATAGTTTGCAAAGTGTTTTGGATTAACCAGGTTTGAGCGTCCCATCCAGACTTTGTTAGGATTTTATTTCAAGTAATTCTGCCTCTTGCTGGTCCAAATTTCATCAAGTCCTGGGTATGTGCGTGCTTGTGTGTGGGTAAAGAATCCTTTCTATATTGTCCTGTGTATTTCAAGACATGCCTGGTAGTTGGTAAGAACAGTGATGCTGGTTGAAAATTGAGCCATAAGGAGCGTGAACAGTAAACCTTGAAAAATACGTGATGCATTGGGAAGAAGCTGAGTGGAGATGGTAAGATTCAGTCAGACCCATTTGACCCTACATTAATTGCTTTGAAAATAAACAGCAAGCCTTAATTTCATAGTGGAAGCTAACGTAGTTCAGGACTCTCTTTTATGTAGCTGTATAATAAAGAAAATTAGAACCGTAATATGAAAAAAAGCATCTTTTACATAATAAAACTAAAAATCAGAATAGAAATTTTCTTCAGTGCCACAAACAGGAAGAAAAATTGAGACCTCTCAAGTCTTAAGGTGCCTGTGACATGCAGTTTACAAAGAGCTATTTAACCAGCCAGGACAGATAGCGTTGTATTGAATCATCACGTATCATATCTTGAACATGCCTGTCCTGCCAGCTTTACAGAACTTCCACCTTTCTTACCTTTGATGGTGAGTGGTGCAGTTGCACCGAGGAGACCGATTCAAATCATCCTCCACATCTTGTTTGCTCAGTCTGAGATACCGAAGATCTGCCATAGCTGTACGTAGCCCCCTCTCGACTGCAAATGCACGGAATTGGAGTGCTGCTTCAAAATGGCCGAGTGCTCGGAACATCAAGTAAGAAATGGGACCCGATTCATTGATATATGTGAAATTTTCTGATTTATAAATTAAACCTCATATTCCTTTTTCCTTACTTCATTTTCCAGCAAGTCAAATTTGACCGTCACACAAAAACAAAAGGACAGCTGCTGCAGTGCAGTAGATCTGGATAAAGAGAATCCCAGCCTCTGTCAGGCCTCGGAGACACAGTGGTCTGCTGCAGTCGGTCCTTCCTGCGCCAAGAGAGATCAGAAACCCAGTGCAGAAGTCTGGCCAAGCAGATTATCATCTGCTAAAGGAGGCAGCAGGAGAGACACGAAAAGAAATGCAGAAGAATGCACTGAACTGCCCAGCAGAACCAGTAACCGGTGTGGCTCAGCTCAGGTTAAGCAAAACACGATGAAAGCCTTGGACAAAAATGGTGAAGGATGGTCGATTCTTCATGAAGTCTGTGCAGCCATCTCTACAGGGAGCGACCAAATTCCATTTCCACTGGATAATTTTTGGGAAGACTATAATTAATGCTCATGCTTGGCATGAAGCACCAACATCCAGTAACAACTTCAGGAAATTCCTCAGGACCAGTCATCCCAGCAGTGCCTGCTGCAGATTTTTGCACCTTTCCAGGAAGGAATTGGGGCTGCCCATAACCAGAGTACAAGTACAGTTTTGTATCTGTGTATGGAATCCAAAGTGAAGATGGTAAAAGTTTTGTTCCAGGGAAGAATTCACCAATACATAACAGACGACTGTTTTTTCATTTTTCTACTCTTGAAAAGCTGGGAGAAAACACTGTTGCACCCCCATGCCAGGGAGAACAGGCTGGGCACAAAACATGATGCTTCCCTTACCAGAACTTTTTTTCAGTACTTCCCTGGCTCCCCACAGGTCTTTCAGCAGGCAGCATCCTTGGGTGCACAACAGGAGGAGAATGATCAATGAACAGACCCTTTCTTTGCACAAAACCATTCTGCGCCAGCGGTGAAATTGTCCCTTCTCTGGTACCGGGGTGGTGAGCAGCATTGCTCAGTATCTACATTGGCCTGACTTGGACAATTTGGAAAGCTCTCAGCAGAAATGCTGAGGAATTCTCAGAATCCGCTGCGGCTGCTGCAAAGTGAACGCTTGAGACCACTGTTCATAGAGGCCGAGCTGTGTTCTGGGCTGACACCAGATTAACTCCCTGAAGAAGGAACAGACGTCCTCGACCCCAGACCTGGCAAGGGCTCAGCAGCACTTTGAATGAAAGCTGTGTCCCTGGCTTGTTCCCACAGCGTGTAACAGCAGCGGGGTGTTCCCAGTGCCGGCCCAAGCTCCGAGCTGAAGGAGAGTTCCTGCTTCCTCCCCATTGCCCACCACCACAGCAGACGGATGGGGGAAGCTGGAGGAGGGGAAGGAAATGAGAGCCAGAAAAAAGATGGGGAAGGCGGAGAGTGAAGAACGAGGAGTCATCAAGGATAAACCTGAGAAACCAAGTGAAGTCTTGGTTGTTGAAGACTGGGTGTAGGTTGAATCAAAACTAAATCCCCAGGTGTGATCCGTTCTGGAATGGGCTGGCACTGGGGTATTCCAGCTACTCTTATTTCCAGCATTCGTGAGGGACTGGAAAAATCAAAGAATGCTGAAGGATCAGCACTAGCAAACATAATATGGAATGAAGAATACAGATTTTTAAATGTCAAGCTTTATCTTCTATCATAACAGACCTGTGTTGCCTGGAATGGTATGATGCCAATTTGGAGAAGGATTTTACTCCTGCACTGGTCGCAAAGACTGCAGCCTGTCTCACTTTCTTGTTTACCTTGCTGGAGATACCTCACATACCTTCCACACCTGCCTGACGCTCTCAGCTGCAAAGGGGAAACTCACTGCAAAATAAGCTCTGTAGTGAATCACGGACCTCGACTCACTGTCTGTGACCCTGCTGCTATTACAGGAGTGCTTAAAGGAAGCCAGAGAAGTTTTCACACCAGGCTCCCAGGTACTGGAGGCTCTTTCTTTAAAAACAAACAAACAAACAAAAAAACCCAAAACATCACACAACTTATTTGTTCCTTGGAAACCCAAGCACAAGAGTTCCAAAAGGCTCAAGAAGTAAAGGCAGATGGAGCTAAAGCTCAGCAACTGTCAGAATCTGGCTTTTTCTTAATGCTTCTTTCTTTAATGTATCGCTACAGACAGGGTTTACTTCAGTGCACTGACCTGTGACTGCAAAAAGCAGCTTGTGCATGAGCTTTTGAACTTGGGCTCTACCCTGGAACTAAGTCAAAATCTAGATTATTGTTACTTGTGAAGTAGAGGCTTTCCCCAAGTAATTAATTTGCTGTCCAGTCAAAATTGCAGTGGCACGGTCACATCTTTAATTCTGTCAGTTTTTTTATCTCCTGAAAACAGAAGTATCAAGTCTTTGGGAGACGCAACACAAAGTCCAGCAGCTGCCCTCCACCTGCACCTTGAGTACCTGCACCGTAACATCCTCCACACAGCCGCGGGCTCTGTAGTTAACGGAAACTTCCTTCTGTGGAAAAAGGCTGTCAGGAGCTAGCGCAGGGACACGTGTGAGTATATGAACTCCCTCAGGTTTGCTTTTAGGCTGACCCTAAGCATTGGCTTTTGCCCATTGGAAAGGAAACAAGTCAAATGCCAGAGCTGTTTCTACCAGGAAACTAACTAAAAATTACTGTTTCCACTGTGCTGAGATACTATGTATGCGAGAGGTAACACTTCTTTCCCCTTGGTCTGTCACAAGAATGGTGTCCCACCACGCAAAGAAGTGTGGTAGCCAGACTGGTTGACTCAGTTGAGTTTATTTTAAGGTATCAGACAAACATTAAATAAGTGGCAGAGGCCTAAACACAATGATATTGTTATTTGGCTTAAATACAAAATACTCAAAAGTAGATGGAAGATGACTAAAATGCTAAAACCATCTGAGAGTGTATCACACAAACTTATGGATTACAGTTCATCTTGCAGAGACAAAATCTTCCCCTGCCATCAGCGTGGCTTTAAATCTTCTTCGGTATGTATACAGTTGAAGCGTTCAACTTCTCCTTGAAACATTTGAGCTAAAATTCTTTTTTTTCCATCCTTGCCTCATACTGTCTTTCAGATCGTTTCCTACGGTAAACATCATCTGCCAGAAAAAAGAAGTTTTTTATATTAGCGTTTTCCAAGTGCAAGATAGTACTAAATGTATGAAGTTAAACTTTTCAAAAGTTTTCTCTTGCCAACACAAATCCTTATTCTGATTTAAAAATAGCTCATGTTCTCCCTCCCATCCAGGCTAAAGTTCTTCCCAGCAGTCCTGATAAGATGTTTTTATAGGAAAACGTAAGTTTCCAGTGTGATACAGTCATTTCTTGTCTACTTTCCCCTGAGGGTAATTAAAAATACAAATGCCCAAACTCGAAGCCAAGTGGAAATTAAATTACAGGCACAAAGTCAGTGCCTCAGGAATG